>NW_020449586.1:673267-828125 GCF_003343035.1 Apteryx rowi | reverse complement strand
TCCAGGTCTCTCTGAATGGCAGCACAGCCCTCTGGCGTATTGGCCACTCCTCCCAGTTTTGTATCGTCAGCAAACTTGCTGAGGGTGCACTCTGTCCCTTCATCCAGGTCATTGATGAAGAAGTTGAACAAGACTGGAGCCAGTAYTGACCCCTGGGGGACACCGCTAGCTACAGGCCTCCAACTAGACTCTGTGCCACCATCCAACAGTTTCATATCAATAGCATGCTGGAATTGAAAACAGAAAGCAGAGGTTAAATTGCTTCCCAGGTCAATCAAAGAAAAGAAGAGAGAGGGATATAAGATAGAGAATATGTAACCATCTCATTATAGCCATTAAAACAGAATCATAGGCCATACAAAGTACTATAGGAACTTCAGTGACTGGTAGGGCCTGAAATTTTGATATAAATACCATCCAAAATCTGACCAGACATATGGATTGCTTTCTCTCATTTCAAAGTTCTAAAGGTTTTGACATGATGACCCTTAGAAACTAAACTGGGATGCAAATTTTAACTTGGTCTGAACTTTATAAGGCATTGACAACTTGTGTGTTCTGAGGAACATAAAGCAAATGCATCATGGTTTTGTTGTCAGAAATGGGAGGGTCGGATGCAGGTGATGTGGGTTGCCTTCTAGGCTATGCTACAGGCTTGTTGTGAAGCCTTGGGTGGATTCTTTCCTCTTGCAGAATGCCTGTAAAATAAGGATATTACTGTTTCCTTCATCTCAGTGCTGCGAAAGGAGGTGGCAAAAGAATTGTTCATTTTTTTCCTCTTTGTTATTCCACAGCTAGGGAGTTAGGATATGTGGACTGTAAAATCTTGGAGGTTCTCTGGTTGGTGGGATAAGTGGAGAGAAGTCCTATGGAATTATGGGGCCTTGGTCTGTCCTGGTGACCATTTTGAGAGGTGGATTGGAAGTCTGAAAGGGAAGACACAGAAGTTCAGAAAGTTTTCAGCTTCCATGACCATATAAGAGGATCTGCAAAACCTCTGCAAAACCTGCCCTCTCGCAGAGTATCTACCACACAGACAGGAACCATCTCACCTAGAGTGCCTGATCATAGCCACAGCAATTACCCGCATATAATAATGAGATGATTGAAGCACATCTCCAGGTAAAGTTAAAACGGTCAGAAGTTGAGGCTAAATTTTGCTGTTCAGGCAAATGTAACAGAACTGAACGTCAAAGTTTTAGGGCCACTGGAAAGGAAGTTTCAAATGCATGGATAGAGTACATCTGAGAGGTCATGAAATACTTTGATATACTACTGTCAGTAGGTAAATAGTACAGATGAATTTAAATCATGTTTAGATTAAAGAAGACTGAGCATAGAAAATATTTTCATTTGAGCTTTACAGCACAATTAAGAACAGTTTAAGCTTTCAATTCTAGTGGCTCTCACTCAGGTCTGTGGTTAACCAAATGCTGAAGATATATTCTTATTAACTTCTACTGGGAATGCCATCTCTGTTTAGATGTAGAATTATACCTTCCTCTAAACAGCCCCCTTATCTTACAATCTGCAAATTGCAGGGTCTCCCACAGAAGGAAATCTTTTATTAAGCATTTTATTTTTCTTTGCTGCAGGCAGGCAGACTAAATAAACTCCAGCTTAGACTTTGCACGGTGTCTCTACATTGGCCATATCCAAGAAACACAGACAATGCTGGTTTGCAAGAATGAAAGAATTTTAATAAAAACAAGCCATTCAAAACCCTTGTCAACTCCTTCTGCTGGATTGTTATAAAGAATTTATTTCATTACTATAAGTGCTGTTGACTTAGTGTTAGTTTCAGCACTTGAATTCTTGGATAGCCTGAATAAAATTATGTTTTCCAAGATAAATATATTATGCAAAGTATGACCTTCATTCTTTCACTGATATGTCTGCTGACTCCAACTGCTTCCTCCTTCAGAGGGGCTTTCTTAGTTCTGTTGGGGAGAAGCTTTATTTTGGTTTTCCTTGATTAATGCACTGCAAGCAAGGAAGACCATGTGAAAAATAAAAATAGAAAAGCTGGAGCCCACTTCTGTTGAAGTCAGAGACAGTGAAATGTCAGCTCAAACGTAGTGGCAATGGTGAGCTGCTTCCATGCATGTGAAAGGACTTTCGTGTCTCCAGATGGTAAGGGTTCCCCCTTCTCATGGGGAAGTTTGCTGCACAGTAATCAGGTTCCATTGTGCTAATCCCCTAAAAATGGAGCAATTATCACCTCCCAGGGAGGTGATAATTTCAAGGGGATTATCCCTTCTGCTGAATTAGCAAAGGGCAARGGCAGGAGAAGAAGGGAAGCTGCCTTTTCTGCATGCAGGGAAATGAATAAAGAGTCTGGCTTTCTGTTTCTGCCCTTGATGAGACCAAAGATCTCCCTCTACTGAGTATCTTCACATCCTTGGAGCTGCGTTTCACAACTGGAGTCACTGGATATGGATATCATTGGACGTTACAGGGCTGTACACATCTGTGTCCTGTCTCATGTGATATTATATAAGTGCAGGAAACGACAGCTATTCTCTTACCAGTCCTCCAGGGACAAAACTGTGCTTTATATTGGAGAACATTCTGGGATTTACTTAGCAAAAACTACCCTTGCCTGATACAAACCACTGCTTATTTCTGAATGGTTTGCAATTTCTTTCACCACAATGATCCAGCCCTCTTCTGCTAAGCAGTCTGGTGGCAGGTTCTGTCATCGAACTCAGTCTATTGCAGGTTCTGGCAAACTCCAAGAGGTTCAGTTTCTCCTAATGAGCTCAAGGCTCAGTGAACATCTAACCTGATATTATAATCAAATAAAAGAAGACAGCAAGTAGATGACAAAAAAAGGAAGGAATTATGAGAGCTTCTTAGTAGGCCATGTGCAAAAAAGAGGAACCTGAGTTCCAGAATTTCTCAGAGTTTCCCACAGCAAGTACTGAGCGTTTTCRATCCTGTTATTAAGGTCAAGCAGCTGAGAAAGCTGACTACAGATGACTTGCCCAAATCCATGTGAGGAGGCCCAGGACTGGAACCTAGCTCATCAGAGCATGACAGAGTCTTTCCTCCTGCTTGACTTAGTGTCCCTGATCCTCTGTGACTCACTGCTTCCACCTGCCCACTCCATCCCATCAAAAGATTCTTTCTCATCAGCACTTGCTCTTTCAAAACCATCTTTCTCTATTTCCCAGAAAACAGTCTGGTTTCTAGCTTCACCATCAATTGAGCTCGGCTTCTGGAACCTCAACTTATTAGGGCCAGCACATGGTTTAAAGTAGGAATAGTCAAGTTAGCCTCACAGAAACCTCCTTTGCCTGGCTTAATTTCTAGATAGAAATTAGAATCAGTGTTGCCTCCTTTGTGTGTTTCCCATGGAGAAAAGAAAGCTGAATAGATCTTTTCAGAGGTGATGGTTGCTTAGTTCTGTGGGCTAGCTTTGCAAGTTTCCTGAACATAGGGTTTTCCATGTCATTGTTTATGGACTTAGTAGTATATCCTGTAGTATATGACTGTATGTAAAGGTTGCATTACCCAGCTCCAAAATGCAGCTGCCTCTAAGTTGGAAAGCGCACAACCATAACCACACATCAGTTTAGTACAGGAAGGGAAGAGGATGATTGTATCCAACTGAAGAACTGTGTCCAGTTAAAAATTACAGTAAAAATAAATGTGGGCAGGCAGAACATGAATCAGAATTTGGCCTGGAAACCAGCTTACACCTACTTTTACTTAAGAAAAGAGAGACATTGGAGAACTTCAATAACTGGGAGGGGCCACTGGGATTTGGGTTTATGTCTACCAAAGAAAGACCCTCAAATTAATTCTGGCAAACAAATTTAGTACCGGCAAAGAAGAGAGGTTTGTATTGCATCACTTACACCATTTTCTGGAACACGTAATTTATGCTTAGAGGGTTCCCACCCTAAAATACCACCCAATTTGTTACTCTTTTGCATAATTCCTCTGCAATAAGAGCAATAGATGATGAATTGGGTAAAATGTCTCAAGGAGTGGATTACTCTCATCCTGGCTTGGAAGACTTTCATCCCTTTTGACTCATCTTCTTGGTACTGTTCTCATAAGGAGTGTGCAACAACGTTTCAGTGCCTACATGGCACACTACCTCTTCACATCAAGATACCAAGAGAGGAAAATATGGTGCAGAAAGGTCACAAGACTGAGTGTTATCATGTCATAGCACTGAACTGCAACATGATTGGCTCTGAAAAGCATATAATAATCATAAGAATGAGCAGAAAGGTCTATATAGTCCATTTCTCCATCCCATGACCAATGCCAACGTCCTCCAATAGAGGATAATGATAGTGTACTTTGTTGATGTCTCATGCCACAAAGTTTGGCATTCAGATCATTGTCATGGGTAGCAGCCCAAAATTAGTACTGAGAACAATTATTTTCCATGACTGATATAGGTCTTYGGCTAGCCTGTTTTTAAACAGTGCAGCGGATCACCCATTGCTTTCTGTCGGAATATATTCTATTGCTTAGCAGTTTGTAAGGAAATATTTTTTAAACTTTCCATTGCACAGTTTAATCCTGTTAATCATGGGTTTAGCCCCCTTGGACTGTGCTAAGAAATTTGACCTCCAACTGTTTTAAAACTTTTCATATGACTATTGTTCTGACACATCCAAGACTCATTTTTGTCTGGGCAATTATTCCTTCCTCTGCATATCTTGACATATTTTCTGAGCTAACTGAATCGTGCAGAGGCAGATACTGCTGAATAGCCAACCTGCGTCCAGAGCTCTTTGCCACTGTGTTCATTCCTATAGTTGGGCAGAAGGAGAGTTTTTGGCAGGTGACAGGTTGACATGCAGGCCTGACCAAGATTTTCAGAAGTGACCAACAGTTTTTAGGTGCTGTCACTTAAAAATTCCCAGTTCCATTCAGTGTAAGATGTTGTAACATACCGACAGCATGATCTCAAAAACTTACATGTTAAACTCAGGGCCTTTCTACAAAGTTTGGCTACTTGAAAACTGAAACATCCTAAATCACTAGAAGCTTTTGAAACTCTTGACTAACACCATGACACAAGATGGCCAAAGGAGACAAGTCAAAAAACAGATTTCAGCAKATCAGACTTACTTTTTTGCCCTCCTGGAGCCATTGTCTCTGCCTACTGTAAAGGAGTGTTGTGCCAGCTGGAATTACCACCATGTGGTTGGGATGTAAAATCAAAGCTGTATCCACTTGTCATTTCAGTCCTGTGGCACTTAGATATTCTCATGACAGCAGCCAACAAATGCTCATATGGACAGTACTTTTCCAACACCAAGTCCTCAGCTGTTTTCACTCCGTTGCTCTACTAAATACCTTTCAACTTCCATGGGAATTTGCCCAAATTTCAACCAAAAGAAACCAGAGAAAATAAACTAAAATAAGTTTGCTGTTCACAACTATTGCACTAAATTCTTGATGCATTGTTCCTTGAAGAATACCATGAATAAGTATAAGCAGCCAAGCTGGCTTGTCTCCTCTGTGAGGAACGCAGAGATGAAGACAATTTTACATTCAGATATGAAATGAATCAGGTAAAAGCACTTTGTGGAGCTTTTATTACTGCTTCTCTTCACACTTTACAGTTTGATCTCCTTAGCCCATTACAGAGATGGATGGATTAGGACTTATATTCGGAGCTATTAAAGCCACCAAAGAAGATGCTGGAGGAACTCCCAGGTCCATCGGCTAGCTCTGCCAAAAGGACCAAAGGTCTGGCAATGACATTAATATCCTGGTATGTGAACTGTATTCACGGGTCTTTGGTTTTATGATTCCCACTAAGTCTTAAGGGTTCTCAGAGACTCACTGGAATCAGGGATGGAAAAGACCTATTACACTAGGTCATTTGGTCCATCCGCTGACCCCAGACATGACAGGATTTTCCATACTGTGTACTCCCAACGGTTTTGTCGTGGCCACTTTGAAATGACTTGAGTCATGGGGCTTCCACTCTTCCACCGCTCCCATTGGGAGACCATTCCTCAGCTCGACACATATTCACTTAAAAATATTTTCCTGAGAGCACATCCAAATTTTTCTTCACTTCATTTCATCTTGTGACCTTCCTCCTGAAAATTCTTCTGCTCCCTCCTCCACTGGTCTTAACATTGAATAAGTATATATATATATGTGAATGCCTATGTATGGCTTCATCATCTCTCTCATTAACAACCAGCTTGGGGGCAGCCAAAGGGCACCAAAGGGTGCAAAGGGACTTCCTTCCCTACAATATGTCTTGCAGCTCCTAGTAGGGGTTGGCCACAGTTACTAAAAACAGTGGCTTCCGAGAAGAAGGGCTCTTTGGGACTGGTGTTCATGTGAGCATTATGGTGTCCAAAAGAGATAATGCTGAAAGGACAACAGTCTTATTCCCTACTTTATCCAGCAAAGCTCTCTGATCAAAGAGGGCATAAAAAACAGGACTTGTAAGAAAAGAACTACATTACAGTGATGACATCATGTTGGCTCTGAGTGATCTGAATTCAAGTTTTGACTATGCTTCTTCATGCTTCTACTGTGGTTTTAGCAACCTGCTGAATCTCTATGTGCCTTATTTCCCTGTGGTAAGAAGAGGGTTAAGGTAATTACCCTGATGCTTCTTTCCACTAGGCTCCAGGCTCTTCAGGAGAGGAACTGTTGCTGAATGGATAAACTGCATCCAGGAAGTATCGTAGGAGTCACATCTAACACTGTATAGTTTCCAGTGGGTTGTCAAGAGAGCAATACTTTCCCTTGAAGGGCTGGGAGAGGTAGAGTGTATTAAAAATGTTACTAGTGGAAATATTCAAAGTCCTCAGGGATGTGTGTGCACCTCAATTTCAATGCATTTCCTTGGGAGCTGAGGAACCAAATTCCTCTGGCATCTTTGAGAACGATCTCAGCTTCAGCATGCAAAATTTCTCTCCAAGACAGACTTGGGACATGGAGTGGGGATTTTCAGGCTGGGGCAGGCAGGGATGAGGAATAGCCTGACATGGCTGTTTTCTTTTCAAATAAAAATCATCTCCTGCAGTTTTCAGATAACGATGCGGAGTCCTGGGGTGCTAAGGGACTGCATGGAGCCCTGGCCCGTGTGTTTGCTAGCTGTGCATGTGAGTGGGCTGAAACAAAAATATACAAGTGCTCAGGAGGAGTAAACTATAAACAATGCTTAAAAAAATACTCCAAACAGAGCCATCCTCATGCTTTCCCCAGGCCAGGCCACCACAGGGAGCTGGATGAGAAGGAACCTGCTGAGACTCAGCCCGGAGAAGGCAGAAGTGACGCTGGTTAGCAGGGAGAAGGAACTTGAAGAATGGGCAAAAACTGTGACTGATGCATCCATCGAAAGAGAATGTCGTTCTCTGGCCAAGTTCACTATTAGGGCTGACTGCACAGCTTCGAACAAATTATCTTCCTCTTGGAGAAGGGGAAGTCTTTTTTTTTTTTTTTTTAATGGAATTTTCCCCCTGGCTGTTTGACCTAACAAATTCCCCACAACCGGAGCATTGCTGGCAATGCTCTGGATGCAAACTGTGCCCTACCTGGGCCACACTTTATTGCCATGTGAGGCTGCTGATATGCTGGAGCCAAGGCCATATGTGGGCTGCAGAAGAGCACCCAGGGGTCTGCGCTGTGTGGGGACATTGCACGGGCATGGTATGGACACTGGACAATGTATGGGCATAGTATGGACATTGGACATTGTATGGGCGTAGTTTTTGACCTGATAGCTGCCAGTGAAGGACCAGCCTTGTGCTGTTTTGTCGAAAGAAAGCCTTTATCTCCCTCACTGCCTCTCAGAGCTCACTTTTCCTTCTCACTAGCTCTGCTCTCTTCTGAGGTTTTTCCTCCCATGGTGTCCCATCTCCTTCCCTCTAGTTGAGCCACTGCTATGCCCACGGGAGTTTCCCTTTTATTTTCTACCCTTACCCTCTCTCTGGGATCTATTTCACAGCCTGACTTCTTTACCCATCATCGCTGAGCACATGCACTGAAGCATTACGCTAGAGGTAACACATGGACCAGCTGGGGAAGGATATGAGAGAGCAACGTTTGAGATACTAACCCTCACGGTCTCTACCACAGCACAGGCAGGTATCAGCATGAATGGTTAMAATAAAATTCTCCTGATTCTGCAGTTTTTAGAAAACATGTTCCAGAAAAAAGAAAGAAAGAAAATCAGAGGTTGCCATTTTAAATATCCTCAAAATGCAGGAGCAATATGGATTGCCTAGAGATACACCAGCACCCCAAACTGCAGTGCTTTACTTTCTAGGTGAGCCTTCCATCAGGATACCAATAACGTATCTGTGTTATCTAGAAACTAGAGATAAAAGCACTACTGAATTGTCCAGTCTCTCTCCTTGCTATTGCAGGCCTGTTCCTTGCATTTTTGCTTTCCATCCTATGTAGATGTAAATATTCCAAGCCAAGGGGCTCTCACATCTTTTTTTAGGAGATGGTTATTCCATAGATTAATCTTTCTTATTTCCAGGAAGATTTTTCTTGATGTTCAGCCTCAGTTTTCAGGCTCCAGTTTCAGGCTCGCTCCCAAGCCCTTTCCCTACATACTTATTCAATTATTGTACTTGAGTCAGAGGTTACATTTCCAGGATGGTAATTACCAGGAGTGCAATTCTTTTGATTATTTGAAAGTTTGGCACAGCCTTAACTTTTTCCAAGTCTTCTGCTCTCAACCTGTTTCTGCAGGGTGGCAGATAAAATTTGCTCACTTGTAACCATGGTGTTCCCAGATTCCTATCACCCAGCACTGGCCAATTTGCATCTTATCCAATTTTCTGCATATTTCTCTACCGCTTTTCTACCAAGAGCTATTTTTACAGGTTCTTTCTTGATTGTTCAAATGTCTTTTCCTTTTTTGCTTGTTTTTTGTTTTTATTTGTTTCTTTTCCTTGCTGATGAAAGGTTATAAAAAGGACATGGTATTTCAGCTGTCTGAGTCACTTGTGCCCTGTTCCTCCTTTTTCTCATGAAGAATTGGTAAAGGCACATTTTTATGCTGCTTATCCATTAACTCAGACTGCTTTTTGGCTGCCCTTATCTTTTTCCTCAAAGCCTCAGCTTCCTCTGAGTGTTTTTATTTGGTTGCTTCTCACTTACACTCCTTCCCGCCTTTTTTTCCTCTCTGACCTACAGTGTTTTGGCATCGCCTTTTGGTACTCTGTCAGCTAATTCAGTTTCAGGAAAATCGCCGCCTGTGCCCCCTCAAGAGAGGATTTTCCCAGTGTTTTACCACATCAGTCCTCATTACCATATCCCTATCTAGCACTTCACTTGCTAGATTTCTTCCCATGCCAGATTGCTTTCTTTGAATCAATTACTGCTATATTCTGTGAACCTACTATGCTGAATTCTTGCCAGGTTGCATGATATTTCATTTTTAACTATGCCTTTTTTATTATATGGTGCCTTGCGTCTTTCTTTTTCTCTCTCTCACCTTCTGTTTTTACAGTGCTGTGTGTCACGTTCTCCTTGCTGGAAGTGTTCCAAACTGTAGAAATTAAACCGTAAATGTTCCATTGCCTGATTTTCCATCCTTTTATCCCCAAAGAGATAAAACAGAACACTAGGGAGAGGGGATCTTTGGTCAGTTTTCCCACAGATGTTCCTCTAGCTGTTTTGCACCTATTGCTGATGGCAACATTTCTATGATGGTTAGTCCTCTTTACTACTGTAGCAGCTAAAAGCCAAACAAGAATAGGATTCTCTTGTCCCTGTTGAAACCCAGAGCAACAGATGTTTCTTTCCCCAAAGAGACTGACATCAAATTGCTTTTAAGATAGAATTTGTCAGATATATTCACGGAGTTATACAGTGCTGGTTGCAATAGTGCTGAAGTGAACACCAATATTAGGTGCATTATTATAATATTGTTAGGGAAGTGAAAGATGGACAGATGAAGACTCAAGCTCCTGTATTTATTCTTGCATTCCCAAAACATCTGGTATAAGCCGACCTTCGCCCTGGACTTTGCTGAAGCTATGCTTGCCTGCACCTAAATCCCCTGGGGAGTAGCTGCTGTAGGATGGACAAAACAGCCTTGAACCACAGATTTCACAGTACCTTTACATTTCTCAGTGATACTGGCTGAGCAAGGAACTCCTGTTTTCTCTGGCTACTGCTTTCAGGATGAATAATACTATACTCCATGTCTGGTCTGCCGCACTGGACAAATCAGGACATCAGAGCTGGAAGCGCTGATCTCAGGGAGTAAACACTGCAGTGGCATTGCAGAAGTGGATATTCAGGACATGTGGACCTCGCATAAGCCACTTCCAGTTCCTTGATTTCAAAGGAACTGATGCCGAATCCAAATGTTCCATAAAATTCTGCTTCACATGCTCCACTATAGCCAGAACATGCTTCCCTACACAACCTTCAGACTGTAGTTACAGGCTGAAATCTAAAAAGACGATGTGGCCACAGAAGCAATCAGGCAGTGCTGGGAGTATTGATTCCTGCAGTGGCCATGAGCTGTATAGGTGAAATTTTCAGATAAGAGGACGGGAAGGGGCTGGTAGCACATTTCTGATTGCAGCCCATGCATGTGTAAGGCTGGAGGTTTACCTCACCTGGTGTTTTAACCTGGTGACTGCCACGTGAAGTGATCCCAAAGAACTGCCCGTTCTCACTGCTCTTCTCCCACTTGACTACAGGCTGTGCAGTGTTTGTGCCATGAGTACAAACATGAGTATGAGCAGAGTTGCCTGTGGGAGGAGCAGAGTGCGCATGCAGATGCAATCAAAAATGTTCTCAAAATTACTGGACTGCTCTGTTTGCTTCCTCTTATGAGCTCTGGAGGACACTCCAGATAATTGCTTCTTGTTCATTCATTAAAGTCTAAAGAGGTTATGACACACATAAAGAGCCCATAACAAACACACATATACCCAACACAACACTAACGTGTAATTGAAAACAGGAAAGAAAGGTCAAAAATTTTTGGACAGCAAATTTTAGTGTCAAGGTAAACCATTGCACCCAGAAATGTTTATGACAGTTGCAGTTGAGTAAACAAAAAGAACCTGTGGTTATAGCAAGGTCCTGGCATGAACTGGAAAGTCTTCACCATGCAAGCAGAATAACTGGTGTTTCCACAAGGCCAACTCAGGAGAAATAACTGGAGTTGCACAACGACACACTGCAGAACTTTACCTCACCATCACCCYGCCTGCAAATAGCTGTTCTTAATTGCTTCCACTGAATTCTGGCCAGCTTCAGTCGTTGTTGTTTTCTTTACTTTTTTTCCCTTCTTTCTTAACGTATTTGTATAGGACTCTCTAATACTTTGCTCTTTTTCCAAAATCAAAGGGTTATTTGCAGCAGTGAGGAATTTGTTTGACAACAACTTTATGGCCTTTTATGAATGCCTTTACCTTTGCTGGGCAGAGCAGCATGGCCAGCAGAGGACCAAGGGTCGACAGTCAAAACTAACAATATAGGATGGAGTGCAGTCTAGCGGTGATGGATTAGGGGTGAGCAGCCCTGAAGCTAATTCTTCGCTCTGCTACTTGACTTGTTTTATGATTTTGGCACAATCACTTCTTGTTTCTGTACCTTAAAGGTGTATCTTTACAGTCTGTAAATCCTTTGGGATAGTGATTATCTCTTCATAGTGCCTGCACATCATCTACCATAAAGGAGCCCGACCTTTGGGTGGTTCTGCAAGAACAATGCAAAGAATATAACCCCCAAATAATCAAAAGTTTGGAAGGCTTTTCAGTGGTTATCTTGTCCATCCACCTGTTCGGCTTTTTCTGACCCACCCCGGCAGATAGGTACAGCTATCTGACCTCTTTTTAAAACCATCCAGTGATTAGAGTCTTCACAGTCTCCCCAGACAGTAACTTGCTTTGCTTCCTCTTGTTCTTGTTAGACAGTGTTTCCTAATGTCCAGCCTAAGCACCCTCCACTGCAGTCCAAACCTATCACCTCTTCACTTGTCCCTAATAGCCAGGGAGAACAATTTATTCCCTTCCTCTTTGCTGAAACTCTAGATTACTTTGCCCATGATCAAGCAATTCAGTTCCACCCAGTGAAGGGCAGTTGTAAGCATAYGAGTAAATCACCCGACAGTGTCATTTAGCTCTCAGATTAAGGCAACTATGACTTGATTTAAACCCCAAAGCACAGGCACTGAACATTAATGTACAAGCGCTGGGTATCCTGTGTGGCCTCCAGCTGCCACTGCAGAAAGACATGTTTTTTCTGTAAGTCTTATCTCTGCCATCTATACGTAGGCATCTCTGATATCCTAGGGCATTTCCACTGTCTGTAAACACTTATGTGCATGCTAATGATCAATTATACAATAATGAGGACATTTCTGCAAAAAGCTCCCATCCCATGCCAGTGGACCTAGAGCTAGGGTCCCATGTAGGGCCTGATGGGGGAGACCATCCTCCATCTCTCCCTTCCCCCTGCCCCCTTCTTTGCACCTCCAGCCTCTAGGGGCAATGCTGATACACACAGTCTAGCACAAATTGCTCAGTAAAGATCAGTAAAGCAACAGCGGCTGGAAGCCAGCCGTGATTTACAGCCGGAGCCTTTCCTAGCATTCGCTGTGTGTTGTGCTGTTACGCAGACCAGAAGATGTGGATTTATGTCTTCTCTGCAGAGAACAAGTGCAGTCATAGCATGCCTCCGCTTCCCCGCTGCTCAAATTACTGCTGTAACAAGAGCCGTTATTTATAAGCAACACGTAGTTCTGTAGCTCAGTCGTCTATGGATTTATGCCTGGAGGGTGAACTCCTCTGTGGATTCTCCAGTGACTAATAAGGAGTATATTTACACTGCAGCCTTTCCTTCAAGTGTACCTTGCCTCCATCTGACTGCCTGTGTGCATGACGTTTGATAAACTCATGGAAGTTTTTGAATCTCTTCTTCCTTTTCAAGTCTGACTGACACTGTTTGRTAGGTACAGGAGTTATTCAGCAATGCAGACATAAAGGGAAAGACCCTCTCACAATGCATATCCAGGCACTCACCCGGTATGATCTTGAATCCCTGAATACAGAAGGGCTTGCTCCTCACCCTTAGTGCATCAATATCGCTACAGGAGGCAGAGCAAAGGGTCCTCAAGGAAGAAGTAACTGCAGCAAGAGCAGCAGGGAAATGGCTCTTTCCCACTGTTGACTGTGCCTTATTCTTCCYCCTTATCCTCTTCCTCCCCTGGTTCCTTCCTTCCTGATACGGGCATGGTGTGGTCAACTCTGTCTGCAAAAATTGACCTATGAACCCTTGAGATTCCCCCACTGAGCCACACTCTTTCTTTATTAAGTTCTCCTCTTGATCTGGATCAGCTCTGGTTAAAGGCAGTGGGATAAAAATCACAAACAGGGAGTGGTACAGGGTTTCCATTTGGAAATGAATAAACCAGCAGGGCCTGTGAACTCAYGCGCTCGCACATGTGCGCAGAATCAGCCGAGTCTTGATTTCCTTTTGGAAATGTTCAATTATGCAATGGAAACTACTTCAGAAAAGTGAGCAGACCTGATTGAGAGAGGCACCAAACTACGGAAAACAGTTGGTCCAAATGTTCTCTTCAAACTTTTGTTTTGACAAAGCAATAATTTTCATC
This sequence comes from Apteryx rowi, assembly GCF_003343035.1. Lineage (NCBI taxonomy): Eukaryota > Metazoa > Chordata > Aves > Apterygiformes > Apterygidae > Apteryx > Apteryx rowi. The sequence goes on along the minus strand of NW_020449586.1, from coordinate 814,531 downwards.
ACAGTGAAAATTTCCACTGACACATTAAACTTTGACAGTTTTTAAAGTTTCCATTGAAAAATTATAGATGCAAAAAGCTAGCATTTTTACAATTATTGAAAGTTTTAGTTTTCTTCCCCCTAACATTTTTCTGTTGCCAAGAAAGGGAAAGGTTTGTTTTTCTTTTTTTCACCAAAACCTCTCCAACACTTTAAGTTTTGACATAAACTAAATATTTTGATGAAAACTAAATTTCTTTGCTTTTAATGACATTCATGGGATAAAAGACATGCCCTAACCAGCTCAACTGCTCTGTAAGAAAGGTTTATCTTATATCATCACTATTCTGATGAAAAGCATATTTGCAAAATGTTTCTACTTAACATGTTTATCATGCCAGTAACAACAAAGAGGAATCATTCCATAGAAATGAATGACTTTGCTTCCGCTAGGTTGCAAGTCAACAAGTGGGCGTTTTTGATTTCCATTTAAAAACCGCTATTACTTCAGCTGCATTAAGACTCCAAAAACACTTTGCAGATTTTTCTGGAGAGAATAATCAATCATTAGTATTGCTTCTCAAGGAATATAGCATCTTCTCCATAAGTTACTGTCTTTAAATTAAGGCTTGATGTCTTTCCAAAATACATGACAAGCAAAGCTATAGGAAAGATGCAGTATCGTCTGTCCTATGACCACGTTGTCCCATTCGGCCCTTAATCTACAGGGACAATGGATGAAACATGTACATAACTATTAATGCGTTAGTAAATAAATAAATGGAACACACCAAAAAAAAAAAAAAAGAGAGAGAGACAGAGAGAGAGAGGTACTAAGAGTGGTAGTATTACTTGGATAATTATCATGTGCTAAAATTATGAATTTCACAGACTTTCATCTGCGAGTCTTGAGGACTCTTGCAAGTGTTAATAGTAATAACAGGCCACTTTTAAATAGCAGAAGCATTGAGAGGTAGAATCACCGAGTGAAGCCAATCTTGATGGCTAAGTGAAAAAAACCAAAACAACACAAAACAAAACAGAAAAACCTAGATTCCATTCCTGTGTCTCAATCAACGGGCCTCTGATCTCATGTTTCCTCTTTAGAAGAGTTAGAGTTTGCAAGAGTGCCAGCCATCTGCCCACGGGCTCAGAGAGAGTTCACAGCGGGAAGTAGAGCACATCTCCCGACTTTCAGTGTGGTTCACTCACCTGCAAATCAGTCTTTGGCCTCTTTGGATAGAAGACATCTTTCTTGGATCATAACTAACGCTGAAAGTGTCTGCCAAGAGCAATGAGCCAAACAACCCAACTCACCAGCATTGTGCATGTTGAATTATTGTTTACATCTGTGCAAACTGGAAATAAAGCATGGCTTTCCAGCCTGGAGTTTACAAGGTGGGTCAGAATAACAACTGAAAGCAATATATCATTATTTTGGGTGCAGGATGGATGCTTTATCCAGTACAAGAACAATTAAGTGCTTTGCAACAGCACAATCCCTTCTGCGTAGTAAGGTTGGAAAAAGTGTGAARCTGGGAACCAATATTTTGCCAATTTTTTTGAGAGGAGAGCTGAGACCTGGAGAGGCGAAGTGATTGACTTAGGGGTATACTGAAGGGCTTATCAGTGGCTAAACCAGAAAAAGATCTTGAGACGTTCCAGCTCAATGCACATTGTAATTTAGATTTGCCTTCTTTCCAGTATGGGGTACAGAGTGTTTGTTCAGAGTTTAAACCAAAAAAACAACCCTAAACCAGAAAATTCATGCCTCCACATTCCTCCCTTCCCCTAACATCCTCCCAAATACCTCTTGCTCTGAAATACTCCTCCACTGTTAATGTCAAATTCAACGTCTTTGATAAAGGACCCAAATCCATCAGAAACCCTATTGTGTCCCAGAAAAGAGCAAGGAGTGTCACAGGTGGCTCAGGGCCATTAGAGGAAAATACCCAGGTGGATTTCCCAGAAGATGATGTTCTTACCTTCAGGAGGCTGTGTGTCTAGGAAAGGTCCTATGCCTGGCTGAGGCTGGGCCACTGAGAACAGGGAAAGATGGAAGAAAAGTTAGGCGGAATCATTTTTTTACCCTGTTTCCAGTAGCCTGGTCTCATACCACTCTGCTGTCAGAGCAGGGAACTAGGAGGGCTTTGATACCTGGATAGAAAAAGGGAGCTGTAGTAGCTGGAGGCACAAAAGAAAGGGAATATAAATGTAGACATCTGATGGGRCCGCTGGGGGATTCGTATCTGGGTAGAGGAGAGATGCTTCTAGAAAGGAAGGGATTTATAGGGGGATAGTAAAGATAGAAGCCACGTATTCCTGACGTCTGATTCCAGACGGCAACACCCTTAGGAGGAGTAAATCACGGGCTGGGGAACAATAGCACCTTGTATGTTGCGAACGTGTGCGGTGACGAGGCGAGGGGGGAGCACAAGGTTTGCCCATGTGGTAACGTCCCTTCTGCTGAGTGTTGCTAGATTTCGGACCTGTGGGCTACCTCCATGCATTTGCGACCCAGCCTTTTCTCCTGGACACATTCTTTCCATGCTGTCATCACGCTCCCAGCGCTGGGGTGACCGCAGCCCGGCTTGGGTATTGCTATAAATACACGTCAGGGAGACGTCCCCGACGCCTCTTCCTTTGGACGTCGCCGTCGGATCGGGCTGGCAGGCACCGTCGCGATGGGAAGAGCCCGAGCGGAATGGTTTGTGGGGGGGATATAAAAGTGACTTCACCAGTCAGCCGRCTCCCAGGGGCTGAGCTCATGACGGCTCTTGAACTTGGGCCAAGTCGTGAAGGTGATGGTCTTTGACGGGAAAGCATCTAATCTCCCTGAGCTTTCCTTTTTTTCATCTGTGTAACTGGATGATGTTTGCATCCTGCCCTGAAAACKTTGGAGGCTAAACGTTAACACAGACTATCTCAAGTAGGAACTGACGAACGATAAAAGGGAACATTTCCTCATGCGTTTATCTGAATTGCTTTATTAGTTCAGCTAATTCACTTTGCCCCTGCTGCTGTGCACTTCCAGCGTGAGATCCAGAGTGAAGACTAGAGCCGGATGAATGAAAAATACCATTTGTGCGTGTGAGTGCAAGAGTCTGAAAACTGAACTTTTGTTTTTTCTCCAGTAAAAATTTCCAGCAAAATGTTTCAGGTTTCTCATAAAATAACAACTATGTCACACATCAAAAACTGTTTAAAAAAATAGTCTTTTGAATAAGGAATGTGGTGCTTCAACACATCCAAATTAAAAATTCTTGCTGAAAACAAGGAGAAATATATATACTGAAAGATTTCAGGGCTTTAGTTTTCTTTTTTTTTTTCATCTAAACATTATAAAGGTTTGCCCAAAAATGAAAGGAAAAAGCTTTTTTAGCATTTTCTCTTTGGTCAAAAGGTCATTCTTAAAGCAATTTTAAAGCTATCTCAAGAAAAAAATCAAATCAGCTTCAGAGAACATATACATTAAAGTATAATTTTACTATTAAACTTTAAGGCAGCCCAGTATTAATATTGGCAGTGATCCAAATACCAGGAATTAAACTGAAAATACATTAGTATGTGCTTTTAAATAATGAATATTTTGGAGTATGTGTTCAGTTACACAAATCTTAAAATATATTTATATTTATATCTGAATATACGTGCCCTTTGTTAATGGCCAATTGAGAAAGTGGAATTCATGAAATAAACTGTTCATCAGAAATGTGACCTAAACCCAGCCAAGATGTTAGGCAGATGCTTAACTTTAAGCAGACTAACATCCCTGCTGCATCTGGGTGATTCGCTGTCCTCTGAGTAAACACAGATTTTCTCGACTCAGAGCCATCCTTTACTTTTCATGACTGGAACAAGCTCACAACATATGATGCTACTAGTGAGCCCCTAATGAGCATCACCAGATTCAAGGGAAACGAAAAAAAAAAAAGAAAAAAGCCAACCTTTGTCTTTAAAACAGGAAACAGGGAGGCTGGTGGCATTCCTGGAGGTGGAGGGACTGTGCTGCACACCGCGGAGATCCAGGTGCCTGAATACATGGGACCTGCACACCGGTGCTCGTGGTGGGGAGGGCTTTGGGTGCTCCGGTTCTTGCACGTCGCTGAGAGGTTTTGCATTACTTGCCCATGCGATACCGACATTGCATGACCAGTCAGGGCAGGAGAGAGGCCAAGGACCAAACCTGTCAGAGGGATGAATGAGTGCTGGGTTGGTCTTTCAAGGGCAGGGGTAACTGCTTCTCCTGCTACAAGTTACGGTCTTGTTCCTCAGCCATCCATGACTGTCCCTTCATCCACAGCCAGCACTGTGGGAGCCTCAGGGTAGGGACCCTACCTGGACACATCCAGCTGCTTCTCATGGGTCTGCAAGGTGTCTGCATGTAGGCTTTCTGCTGAAACAACTCAGAGATGCACAGGAGGGTATTTTGAGCAATTATCATTACCATCTTCCTTTTAGGCTCTTTCCAAGGCATATACTGTTGCCTTGTGTCAGAGACAGGCTGCCGGAATATAGACATTTGGTCTGATCCCATATAACCAGTCTTAAGCTCTTAAATTCATGTTCTGTTACCAATGAAAGTGGTAAAAGAGTCCTATTGCCACTTGACAGTCTTGTTATCTGCCTCCCTGATTTAGAAGTACCTCTGGGATTATTACAGAGCTTTCTTTCTAACAGGGTCTATGGTGAGTCTCCCTGTTTGGGAAGGCAGGACACTGAACAGAGGTGCTGTCTTGTAAAAATTTGGGAAAATACTGCCCCTGCTCTTGAGAACTTGCAGCTTCAGACTTGAACTGGTCATTTCAGTGAGGTTATTCCAAAAATGAAGGGTCAAACATACACTTCAAGGTTTTCCAGAATCAGAACCAAAGTGAAAACACTTCTGCTGTTTGGGAGGCATGTAGCACCAGTATTTTCTTATCCACCTCTGAGATGGAAATCTGGCAGCGGGTATTTTGCATGTATTATTCTTTTTTTTTTCCCCCCTCCAGCAAAGGGTTTTGCAGAAGACGCACGTTCTCCAAAGTGGGGGAGGAGGAAGTGGTTTGAACTCAGTCAGAGTTTTGAAAGGAATTTGGACTTTTCCTTTTGAACAGGAGGTTTCCAAACTGCTTTAGAGACAGGAGAAGAGAGAGAGATGTCATCCGCCTCTCCAGCTCTGCCAGTACTGATGTGAACACAGTAGCTGTCAAGCAACCTGCCCTAACACTCTATACTCATTTAGAAGAGAAAGTAGCAAGGAGCTCCATAACCCACCAAGGGAAGAAGGAAAACTGCAGTTAAATGGAATTAGGAATCATGAGCAAAGGGAGCATTTTCTTCTTTAATACTAACTATTACCCAAATCAATGACCCTGGGTTTTAGCACCAGTAAACCATACAGACCAAAGAATATCTTCCAAAAAGGAAAAGAGAGAAGGCATTTTTGATTCCTGTGTTTGTCCACCTCATGGGGGTGCAGAGACATGCAGCAAAAAGGCCCACCGGGGTTTGGCTCAGTTATAGACAGCGCAGAGAGCCACTGAGATCCTTATTAAGGGCAAGTGCTTACATGCCTGCTCTCCTGTGAAACCACAGGGCATAAGAGCAGGCAGGTCCAGCAGCATGGTGCACCCTGAGACAGGAGCTCAGGCTGCTGCTGCCAAATCATCCTGGTTGCCCTGATGTATGAAACCTTGCTGTAACATGCCCTGCCTCCTCCCCTTCCTGCAGCAGCTATGCTCTCTCCTCCACCGAGTAGCTCTCCTTCCCTCCTGCCTCACTCAGAGCTGGCCACCAGGCCTGAAGCCATTCCCTGACACCAGAAAAAGTCCCTGACTTGGAGTTACGTCCCTGCTTTTCTCATCTGGAGGCATCTTTAAGCTGGGCTGAGATATCCTCTCTGTCCTTTATCCAAGCTGGTCACCTTCTTCCCAGACAGAGGTCTTGGGAATAGATTCTTTCTTGTATTTCATGGAGATCTCCAACCAACACCACTTCCAGAAGAACTCTAGCTGTTTCCACACCATCTTTCATCCAGCCAGGCTTGTGCTTTGCTTAACATCCAAAAATGCTCCTGATCCAGAGTGATACAGCTGGTAGGAGGGAAAGCAATATCCTAGTAGACAATGCATGATGGTTTATTGCTTTGGACAGAGATCAGTAACATTTTCAACCTGCTTTGCCCCCTTTAACTGTGCTTAATTTATTCTGTATTATTTATAGGCAGGTAAGTTTGCACATTCATAAAACGTTCAGTTTCCTGTTATGTCTAGAGAACTGGTAGGAGGTATGGCAAATATATTCGTAGCAGCTAAAAACCCCTGTGTGGTTTCCATTGAGTGAAATATTCATCACTTCCTGTCCTAAACTCAGTGAAGCACTGCCAATGTTTGAACAAGAGGCTCCCACAGAAATGTCTCCCTCTTCTTTCTTTTTACCTCTGCATGTGCATTTCTTTCCTTCCATCCATCCATCCAACCATCCATCTATCCATCTCTTAAAGGGTCAGTCAGCACTTATTTCCACTAAAACCAGGTAAGTTATGTTATTGAAGAGAGGTCCAGCCGGCATTTACTCACTGGCAGGTGGAGAAAAGGGAATCATCTCCACCTCCTCTGTTGAGGGGAATCCTAGTAAGGATCTCTCTTACAGCCACCTTCTTATACGCTTGTTGAAATGGCAGAGGAACATTGCTGGGACCTGCTCAGGAGCTGCTGCTTTTTGCTTTGGAGGTACCTTCAGTTCTAACTTTGCCACCCTTGAAAGGTCTAGGAGCGATGAGTCAGCCCAGATAACATGCCATACATCAAGAAGATCACCACTGGAGTGGTCAGGAATAGATGCTGGTTTTCCCAAGCTTTCACAGTGCCTAACCTGTTGGGCTGCATGGCCTCCTGTGACACTCTCCGTAACTGAATCCTACTTGAGCTATTTTCTCTGCTCAGTGTGGGAAAATTCCGTACCATAATGAGGGTTAATAATAGAATGTTCTTATTTTATTTGAGAGTTTGCCGAAGAGCAACAGAACCATTTCCGATCCTATTCTCTGAGAATACGATTCCTTCAATCATGTATTATTATTCTGGGAGGGGGAGGCCAAGGGGGAACAGGAGGGGGGCATGGGCCTTCTGAAATGAATGGCTGGGCTTCTGAAATAAATGATTGTCACCTCCTTGTTCATATGTATGAATCAGCGGCGCCTGTCCAGATGCGAATGGGAGCCAACACACCCCGCGCGCCATCCCTTGCAGAGCTTCGAGCTGCTTAAATTTAATTTAGTTTCCTTTTCCTTGCACAGTTGAACTAAGAAGCCACAAAAGAAGCAGAGAGGAAATCAAATCTGGAAAATATGCATTCATCTTGAAAGAGATCAGAAATGTGTTGACAATACAATAAAACATGTATGTGAAAAAGCAACATTGATAGACCTCCTCAAATTCTTCTCCTCAGTAATCCCAGCTTAGGTCAGATTGTTTGGCAACCTGTTCGAAGATTGTAATGCTTCCTCCATGAATACATTTATAGGGCATGGTTTAGATGCCAATTCTCTGCATGGTGAGATTTCCTTCTTTTTCTTTTTGATTTCAAATAGAATTGTGGTGCTATGTTTAAAGAGCCAGTCTTATAGAACTGGATACCTAAGGCCAAGAAATGTTGAACTTCTAAAAGATTTAACTAATGCAAAGAGCAATGGACAGATGGACAGATACATAAATATTATGAAGGCATGAATGACTTAGTGATTAGATGGGTAGAAGTATACATATTGAGGAGAGATGGATGACTTGGCTAGAAGAATAGCTGGCTAGAAGGAAAGGGGGAAGGAGAGCTCAATAAATCTGTCTGTTTAGAAAGCTGCAGGCAGATGAAACGCTTGCTGGCCTCCTAGGAAAATGCTGTGTCTTGGAAGCGCAGACAATAAGAACAGGAAGACTTGCCCAAGTATGTTTCCTGTCCCCTCAGTCAAGTGGCTCCTCACAAAGTATTTTTTGTGTTAACTAACTCCAACTTTAGCCATATATTTTTGATCTACTCATCTGTTTTCTCAATGTCCTCATGAAGTAAATGAGGCACAGAATATTTCTCTGCACAGCCCTCTGAGCCTCAATAGCTGCTGTCTAGTCTGGTAGGTACTTTCTACTGCTACTGTTGTTATTATTATTTAGTATTTCTGCCTGTGCCACACCATGGAAGTTGGTGAAATATGGAAATAGTTGCTTTTGACCTGAGATGGATTTGAAGAGGTAAGCATTCAGGTCCCTATGAACGGTGGCAAAACCATCTGGTATACCAACCATTCCGTCAGTTTTGTGTCATCTGCAAAATTGCTGAGGCTGCATTCGGTCCCATCTTCCAGGTCATTAAAGAAGATGTTAAACAGTACTGGCCCCAGTATTGACCCCCTGGGTACATCACTAGTGACTGGTCTGCGGCTGGACTTTGTGCCACTGATCAGAACCCTCTGAGCCCAGCAGGTCAGCCAGTCTTGAATCCACCCCACTGTCCAGTTGTCTAGCCTATATTTCATCAGCTTGTTGATGAGGATGTTATGAGATACAGTGTGAAAAGCCTTGCTAAAGCCAAGATAAACATTATCTACAGCTCTCCCCTCATCCACCAAGCTGGTCATTTCATCAYAGAAGGCTATCAGGTTGGTCAGAAATGATTTTCCCTTTGTACGTCCATGCTGGCTTCTGCCTATCACCTTTTTGTTCTTCAGGTGTCTGAAAATGTTTTCCTGGAGGATTTGCTCCATAACCTTTCCAGGGACTGAGATGAGGCTGACTAGACTGGAGTTCACCAGATCCTCCTTGTTGCCCTTCTTGAAGATAGGGGTGACATTTGCTTTCTTTCAGTTCTCAGGAACCTCTCCAATACCTTTCAAGGACAATGAAGAGTGGCCTCATAATGACATCAGCCAGCTCATCAGCACTTGTGGGTGCATCCCATCAGGTCCCATGAACTTGTGTATGTCCAGTTTCTAAAGTGTTCCCTAACCTGATCCTCCTCCACCCAGGGGAAGTCTTCATTGCTTCAGACTTTCCCACTGGTCTTAGGGACCTGGTAGTCTTGAAGGCCAGATTTACCAGTAAAGATCAAGGCAAAGAAGGCACTGAGTACCTTGGCCTTTTCCATGGCCTGGGTCACCAGACCCCCTGCCCCATTCAGCAGTGGGCCCACATTTTCCCTGCAACTGCACACAGATCTCTAATTCCTCCTGCTTGTTCCCCATGCTGCATGCATTAGTGTGCAGGCGCTTCAGATAGACACCCAGTCAGGCTGATTTCCCAGGAAAAGTGTAAGAGCTTCCCCCATAATGCTGTCCTGCAGGCACTACCTTATTTGTGCTTGGAGTGAGCCCCTTTCACCCCTGTTTTGCTGATTATGAGCGTTTCTTTTGTCCACATCACCCTGAACCTGGTGCTTTCCAACACAGTTCACCACTTCCTCACTTGATTGTATGTTGTCATCTCCCTCTACCATCACACCTAGTTTAAACCTCTCCTCACCAAGCTGGCCAGCTGGTTGGCAAAGATGGTTTTGCCCTACTTGGTCAGGTGGATCCTGACTCTCTCTAGCAGTCCTCCGTTCTCATAGAGGGTCCCATGGTCATAAAAGCTGAATCCCTGTAGTCAACTACAGCTGAGCAACCAATTGTTGACCCACAGAATCTGTGTCCACTGTTCCTCAAGCCCTTCCTCCTCCACTGGCAGGACTGAGGAGAAAACTAGCTGGGCCCCCATGTGCTTGACCCTCACTCCCAGAGCCATGTAGTCATGCTTGATATGATCCAGGTCTCACCTGGTATCATTGGTGTCCACATGTCCCTCCTCTGCTGCCAGGATGCTGAACCTGTTCTGTAGTTGCATATCTGCAGGGAGAGAAGGGAGAACAAGGTGGACTTGGAAGTACTTCCAGTTTCTGCTTCCTTTGGCTTCATTGGAGCTTGGCTGCAGGCAGAAGCAATTACAGTGCAATCAAGACAGGGGGGCACATCTGTGCTGTGGAAGGAACAGGCAATAACCTGTTTTCTACCAGTGTTAGACTGGTTGCAGCATGCACCAGATGGTTCACAGCACAGGTGAGTGGCCCTGAAAGAAGGACTGGTGGTTGGCTGGCAGAAAACACTGGTACCAGCACTGCTATGAAGTAGCAGAGGTATTGTCACCTTTATCACACTGTCCTGAGGACACGTTCCCCAGTCTGTAACATAYAATATCGGGATCCAAGACAGGCAACTTCTTTCTTGCTAGGAGCACAAAATGGCATGTCTGCTAGTGGTGCCCCAGGTTCAAGGGATCTTTTAATGGTTATGACACTTTCCTGATTTCACCTCACTGCGATCTCATTCTTTCCCTACCTTGCCCAGCATCCGATCCTTTCTCAACAAAAACGCTAGCACCCCACTTTCGACTCTTTCCCTGCTGCCATGGCCTTCAGTTCCTGGGGCACAGATGGGGCATTTCCATGGCACGGACACCCCAATTTCAGTGGTGTATATGGTCCCAGAAGCTGCTGGAAAAGACCTTTTGCTGTTTCCCTTCTACCCTGCACTTCTCATTTGCCAGGAGCAGTCACAGTGTGGTGGCCCACGCACAACACTAGAGGACTGGGCTTTGAATAATAGCTGTCCCCTGGTCTCTTGTGTGTTACCCTAAAGGATGCGTCAGCTTCTTCAGCAGCTCTTGAATCTAAATGGAGCTAAAACCACACTAACCAATTTGCCCAGGCTGGCCTGATCTCTCTCCAAAGAGAGCGGCACAGAGTTGAACGTGTCATAGCCACTGTGACAGGCTGTCCCAAGTGTTATTTCCTAACCCAAAAGCAGAGCAAAAAGATAAGGAGAGGCTATTGAATGGCCCAGAGAACCAGAAGAGTATCCACATACAAGGCTGTCCTGGCAGCATCTCTGAACAAGAAGAAACCATTCAGACTGTTATCTCTGGCTCTTTCTCAGTGCAATTCTCATGGGAAAAGGTGTAGTTCCATTCCCAGCTTGTTTTCCTATTGTCTTGCACTCTGTGCGGTCATTTGTGGTGCACRCAGGTTTCACACCCACTTTGCACTTGTACCTGCAGCCCAACTTTCTGTGCTATAAAGAATTGAACTCCAAAGCCAGGTCTGCATGCCAGCAACATAGTGGATTCCCAAGCTATGCATCATGAGTAGCTCCAGGCTCCTTGTCAGCCTTGGGCTGGATTCCTAAGGCTTCCTGCTTTCCTAAGACCAGAACTTTGCTGGGAGAGTTTGGACAGAGAGCCTAAGTACATGCCAACCTGTCCAAATCCAGGGACGTGGTGGCAAGGAACTGGTTCAGTTCTGCTTTCACCCAGGCTGGTAAACCTCTCCTGGGGCTGCTAATTTCAAGCCCTCCAGGGAAGTAACAAGGTTTCAGTGGTTCTTGTTGCAATCAATGGCTGCAGGCACTTTCTCCATTTCAATGACCATAGCACCACATCCCCTTACCAGGAGTCTCCCCTCTCGCTTTCCTYGTACTGTTTCAGATGTTAATGAAATCAGTCACTGCAAAAATAAAGCAAGGCCCTGACCTTAGTTCTTATTACAAAGGAGCTAGGTCTTTTTATTGTTGTTTGTTTTTTTTCTCTCTCTTTTTTTTAGGCACATTATTTCTTTTTCCAAATCCATTTGTAATTCAGTGGCTATTGTCTATGTGTCATTGCTGCCCTCTACTGCAGGGAATCAGAAGTCATCAGCTGCACACCATCAACCTGGGGGTGAGTGCAGGGGTCCTCCCTCTGGCCCRGTCCTGGAAGCAGTGCTTTTGGGGCAGAGAGGTTCTGAGTTCTAGTCTCCGCTATGACAATTTTTAGCGCACAAAGCATCTGGGTGAGGTTTGTGTAGAAGTAAGGGTAATGAAAACCCTGGGCAAACAGGACTGGCAGGGATTCCTATTCCAGTGCTTTCCAAACTTTTTTCAATTTGTGGATCCCTGAAAATGTTCCAGTGGAGGTGTGACTCCCTGCAGGAGTTTCACATATGAAGATCACTGTATAGCACAAACTTGCTTTTCTTAGACTGCTTTACAGGCTTCTTAGAAATAAACCACCAGTCCCAGGTGTCCATGGCCCACAGGCTGAAATCCAAAGATCCGGTCCATCCCCTCACCTCAAAGCAAGCTCAACTTGCCTTAAAACATCCCCACCGGATCTTTCTCTAACTTGTTCTTAAAAATATCTGGGTTTTTTTTTCCCCTTCTGTCCCTACTAAATTGTGAAAACCTTTCATAAACTGGTGCAATCAGTCCTATTGGAGATTTACTACAAGTTTACTCACATTGTATTACTTGGGATTATTAAAATATTTGTGTGTATTCAGAAGATGCTCTATTCCACCTTTGCTTGAAATCTTCGAGGTCATCTTGAATGAAGAGCTTATTTCCAGACCTCTGTGCATCACCATTACAAACAACGAAAAGCAAATCAGCATCCTTTTTTACAAGGAATTGCGTTACCGGCACGAGAATAAGAGGTGCATGACGTCCCCAGATTTGCCCAGAAGAAGAGATCAGGAAATGACACATGCTCCCAACAGGAAGAAATCTAGAAGTAGAAGTAAACAATAATCAGAATAACCCAAACAAAGGAAAACTCACATGGGCAACAGCCTCCAGTGTGTGAGCTGTAAAGCTTCAACTCATTAAGGGCATCTGGAGAGTAGTGGAGAAAAGCGCTCAGAAAAGTTAGTTTATAAATGCATTTATTTAATTGTTTTTAAGAAGCTTTTCAATTAAACTCCAGAACTGGAGAGTCTCCATCAGCCATATGGCAGCCAAAGAAAAGTTTTGATTTTTAACAAACAGATAAGCTTCTTGGAGATGCTACCTAAAACAGTATTAGTTGCTGGACACAGATGTGTATTCAGGCTGGGGAGAATACAAGTCTATCCCTGACAACACCGCTCACTTCAACCACTCCATGCCTCAGTTTCCTTCTCCCTAAAGGACAGAGTTTGAGCTCTGGAAAATAAAGCATCCTCCCATTGATGGCTGGGCCCCATTTGAAAGCTGAGGTTTGGTGAGTGCTTCTTTGCAAAGCCTGATTACTTTCTGGGGGCAAAAAGAGGTCGTTCAGCATGACAATGTTTGTCATACCGAGTGGCTAAGTACTATTCAGTTCAAAGGAATTTCCTAAGTAACAATGCAGATGTTTATATGAATGAACTTTTCAGAATGTTTATCTGATAGTAACAAGCACTTATTCGTGTTCAAAGCCTTTTACGCACATTGGCTTAATTCTACCAACACTCCTCTGAGATCAGCTGTCAAGCATGATCATCTGCACTTTATGGTTAGGAAAGGTGAAGTGGGTAGTGATTTGTCTAAATTCAGAGGCACCATTTGAATCTAGCACACTTCCTTACATTTGTTCCCAACCAGTCAGCTAGAGCTCTTTGGCAGCGTGTGGGGTCGGTGATGGAGGGGAGGCAGAATGAAATTCCTGTTTGAAGGTAAATTTACAGGCAGTGCATGCTACCTCCCAAATCTTTGTTTCTCTCTGTATCCATAACAGACTTGGCTGGGAAACTGTTACTGCTCTCTGCAAACATTTTGGAGAAAAGTTTTTGGTTTTTTTTATTTCATGCTTTAACTGATCTCTTTCACTTTTTTAAAAATAGAAAAAAGATGTTGGCTTCTACAAAAAATTGAAACTCAAAGCAAAAAAATTTTCAGCCTAAAGTAGTGGGGGGAAGAAAGAAAGAAGAGAATAATTTTGTATTTTTAATTTTTTTTTAAAGGAAATCCCCTACTTTTTCAATAGGAATGAAGAAATGGAATAATTTTCCCTGAGGTCATCAGTTAGATGCACCCTTAATTAATAAAAGGCTCTGATTCACTTTAGTAGCATGCACCTTTTTATGCCTGTAAACATAACTTGCACTTTGGATAGACGATGAAGCTACAGCACTAGACCAAGACGTAGAAGACCTGGGTTAGGAATTTAAGGGCATGCAGACCTCTCCCGAATTGCTGAGTCTGATCCCCTTTGCAAACTATTTTGCTGTCGCAGACATCCACTGTCATTTGGAGCCCTTCATGAGCTGATCTTTAACCTGCTGACATTGCTTGCCCTCCTTGCTTCTCGTCTCAGAGGCTGCTGCAAGATCTCCCTGCTCCAATGGGCAGGAATCTTGTTTCTTGCTTCCAGCCTACATTTATTCACGCTGAGTGACTCCCATTTATTCTGCTATCCAACATTTCCCTTAGCATAAGCATGTCATTTTCTTCCTTGATATTTACCCCCTAATGTATTCATAAAGAGAAACTATGTCCTCATCAGCTTCTGTTTTACTAGGCTGAAAGAGAGAACCTCTTTCTCCAGCTGTGGCGATATCGGTGAGCTGTTCCCTCAGCACCCTGATGCCCCAGATTTTGGGTGCCTCTACTTGAACTCCATTAGTTTTGAACACTGCTCACCAGACCTTCTGCACCACAGAACCATGCTCACCTTGCTGTTGGGTTTTCATGTCCATCTTGTACAACACCGTTAATAGTCCCCTCTCTCTACTGCAGATATAACAGTGATCCTAGAAGGTACCAGCTGAGACATTTTTCACAGCTCTGTTGGTTGTTCTGCTGGTGAAATCCCTTCTCATCCCCACCAAAAGAACCGCTCGCTCCACCTGTTCTGCCCTAAAGAAAAGCCCTTGACTGGAAGCTAAACCAAGTAAAGTCTGGCAGGTTCAAAGGAGGCCTGGAAACAGGAAGGCTACATCATCCCTAATAAATAAAATGGCCAATGGAGAGTTCATGGGCTGTGAAGGCAAACAGCACATGGTACACTGCATCTACATGGTTGAACTTTCAACTCATTTCTCTCAACAGCAGCATGGCCCCATCCAAACTGCCTGCTGGAACTGGTGTGAGCTAACTCCTGAACCGTGCTTGGGCATTGCTGGAGAAAATGCTGCTTGTCACACCAAAAACTATCCCAGGGATGCTCAAACAGTTATACAGGATGGCTTAATCTGGATGCTCACAGTCCTGTGCCCAAGCCTGTGCCCTGGCCCCACTTAGTTCAGTGGTAGGGATGCTACCAAACAGGACATTTGGTGGTGAGCTCCACTGGAGCATGTCATATGTACTTTAAGTTGTGCAATGGCTAGGAACAGATCTTTGTTTTGAAATACTATGGCTGCTTTTCCCACTCTAAACTGCAAGTTTGTGGGACAGCATGCCCAGGTTGTTGATGTCAGCTTTGCCTCAAGTTCAGACTGACCTCTTCCAGAGGCAAAATGAATAAACAGCTCTGGCTTTTCAGAAAAAAGGGTCTAGGACTATGCAGCAAAAAGGAGGATGTTTTTTTCGGGTCTCACCAATCCCCATCGCTCACCACTTCGTAGCACCACTCCTATGTGAAGCTGATTTGGGAAAAGAGAAGGATAACCACTCTAACAATGAGCTTCTGTGTCAATATCTACACAGCAAACAGCATGGAAAAAGTGGGCAATAAGGATTTTGAGATGTTAGAACAGTCAAAATCCCCCAAACAAGAGGCGTCCAGTATTTGAATTACAAAGTCAGGCTAAGAATAAGACAGGTTTTCTTAAAGTAGAAAGCAATTAATCACTCTAATGGTTTACCAAGTAGCACTGTGGATTCAGCGTCTTTTAACTTCTCTGCATTGAAATTGAAGGCTTATTGTAAGCCGTACTCTCCTAGTTCAGCCGTACAAAGATTCAGAGATGACACAAGAAGGTCACATTTCTCTCTTTCTGAATGTATGAACCCATTTCAGGACATCTGAAATATCTTAGTTTCTTATTTTGCCATTCATAAATTTTCAGTTTTGTGACAATATTGCTACATTGAGGCTTACTTGCAATGTGTTTATAAAAAGGAGCAGGCAGGAGGGATAAGGATTGTAGCTGGTCAGCAAAGCTGGAAATGACTAGGAAAATCAAATGTTCCTTGTACTGTCTGATGCTCAAAGAAAATGCTGACAGCACTTGCCTGGTGTTTCAGGAAAAAATTCACACAGACCCCAGTTTACTGGGAAAAAACAATAATCTGCTCTAAGAAAGTTGAGTCAGAAGTTAGTGGCTGTTACCCCAGTACATATACTTTTCTCTTCTGAAGGAGTATTTCCCAACCATAGAATTACCACAAACGTGTCCAGAACAATTACTTTGAAGATACAGTATTTTAACTAGGCAGGCATGTGTGAAGCGTCACCACTGAATCTGTGTGCAATTTTCCAGCCCACTCCCTGTGGTTCCCCTTTATTTTGGGTCATCAGGCTGTTCYTTCCCTGAGGCAGGGATAGTCTTTTCTGACTATAAGTCTGCAAAGCAGCTAAACCACTTTTGTTACTCTATCAATAGCAGGAATAATAGTTGCACGAAGAGAGAAGAAGGCAGGACTTCTGTTTTTGCTCAAATGACCACTCAGGCTAGTTGTGGTCCTTAGGGAGAGAAAGGACAAGGACAGCTCTGCACAGCGGAGCGCTATGTTGAGATTTCTATGATTTTGGCATTGGCGAGGGCGAGAGCTGCATGTGGCATAGCTGTGGCACGGGGCTCTGAAAACCCCCCTGGGAACAGGGGTGAGTCTGCCCCACAGCCTGAAGGTACCAGCGAGGCTTGGTGCTGTCTCGGGGACTTAGGTGCTCTGCTTCTCCGTGTTGTGTAGGCATGGCCAAAATGGTCCAAAGCAGACTGTGGAAGGCTGCTTCTAGTTTGGGGGGGGGGGGGAAGTGTTATTAGCCAAAGGGTTCAGTGTGGCACTTATTCAGAGCCCTTCAGGCAAGATCTCAGGTTCCAAAACTCACAATCTATAATGGCTGGCTCAGGACAAATGGAAAGTGAAGTGCTCTCCAGAGATGCGGTGACTCTGTGTCTGATCCTGCAAGACTGAAGTAATACCAAAGCATGTGAAAATGGAGAGGGTGGGGGAAGAAACACCACCAGAATAAATGTCTGCTCAGTGTTTTCATAACTCAAAAGGGGTTTCTTCAGGATTCAGCTTGGATTTTAGGTCCAGCAAATGGAGCTGTTCCCTCCCTCCTTCACCTCCCTAATTCAGTTCATAACTGTGATTTGTCTTGTGTCATTTGGGGATATCACAGAGCTCTCTTTTCATGGTTATTTTCCTTTCTATAATGTCTCACATTTTCTGCTGTGCTTGGCAATCTCCAGGAGCTGAATGAATATTCAGAGAGGACTAAGGTGACTCCATTTAAATTGGCATGATAAGAAGAAATGCCAGATGAACAGTGTGAGTTTCTCACTCTGAGACTTTGTACTCCATAATGAAAAGAATCTGCAAAGACTTGGCCATATGACACACTCCGCAAACCTGCTTTGGCCTCTTCCTTCAAATATTCCTAAGTATCCACTCTAAACGGTGCCAGAGGATTAATTACAGAGCATGCAGTTATCTCCAACGCGACAGGACTATGCATGTGCTTAAGTAGCAAGGTACAGGAGAGTTAGTTGCTCTTAAGCACACATCGCATGGCTGCCACTGGAGAGATTCACCGGAGTGTTACAAACCTTAGGCTGGGGAGACTTGCAGAATTACTGGGAATGGTTGATCTGATTTCGTTTTGGCTAAAAAGCTTTGCTCCCTGGAATCACCTGGGACTGAAGATACCGTCTCAGACATGTACAAAGTAGATGTAGCAATGGGGCAGGCCAAGAGCTTAGTTCTGTAGGAAAGGGATAGGGCTAAGCATGCTTTCACTGGGGAGCAGACATGAATGTTAGAATTGCCAGCAATATGCCCTGATAACAGCATGGTAAGATCAATGTAAATGTAGATTACTGGTAAATCTGCAACAGCTTTGGGCAGTTGCAACACTGAAAGCAGAAGTGAAGCTTGATTATGAAATAAACCTCCCTACAGAAAGCTGCATTCTATGACTTTTTTTTTTCCCATCCTTAAATGACAACATGAAGGTGTCCAGGTGGCTGGGACCCACCTGGAAGCACAGAGGCTGCCCCTGCTCTGGTTTCCTTGGTCCACCAGACAGAGTTTCTACCAAATCACGTGAAAATTACTTGGCTTCCAGAGACAGACTGATTCAGGGGCATCTTTTGAGCTTCTATCGTTATCAGAACCCTGGCTTTTAGAGCCAGTTTGTCCTTAAAAGTACATAACTTCTTGCTCAATGCAACAAGGACCACAGCTTCAGGAAGTTGAGGTTTTTGTTATTCCTCTTACATCAGAGGCAGCTCTCTCATAGCTAGCAAACCGGAAACACCACAGCCGAGCATTGTGCCACAGGAACTGATCAGTTTTCTTGGAGCGGATCAGAGAGTCTTGCAACTGCCCTTTCCTGGTGGTTTCCAGGGCCCAGACTGATCCCCACCATCTCCGAGATCTTCTCACAAGATCTTACATTAGGAGCCTACTCCAAACCAGTTGTCTAAGAGACTGCTGCAGTCAGAGGAGAAAGACAGACAGCTTACACCCCCTTAACATCCCCCAAAACACACACCCACAAAGGTGTGATTTACCCCACCTTAAATCTGAGACTATCTTTAGAGCTGCTCAATCCCTCTCCACTGATCACACAAGGAATATGGCCAAGTGTCCTGCCTAGTCATCTCACTTTTAGGCAGCTGTAGAGAGGTGTTGTGAATCGCATCTTTGGCTCCTGACTCAGGCAGTTCAGCTAGGTGGAAAAATCAGGACTTTCAATGACTTCCCCGAGACCACACACAGAGTTTACGGACAAGGCACTGAATGCAGCTCTCCCAACATCCAGACTGCACACTAAACTATCCCCGACTTCCAAGGTTTCTGAAGCCTTAGGATTCATGTTTTTAACCTTTTCCTCATGCTCAGAAAGCACACAAATAGGGAGGGAGTAAGAAGGAGAAAAAAAGAATGAATAAAGTATGCTCAGATCCTTATGTTATTCCACATCTTCATGACCCGAGGAATTAATAACCCCCTAAAATGAAATCCCAGGGGCTGGAGGCTCTGATTTACTGGGACTTGTAGAACAAGATGAGGATTGTATTGCCTGATGCTGTGTCATAGTGACCTGCCGCCAGGCTCACTTCTCTGCTAACCCTGCAGTGAACCTCCCTGTGCTGGAGGGAAGAATTCAGCCTGCAGGGAGGGGATGTACCCTCGCAACCCGGTGGCCTTGAGGCAGGAACACGTGTGACAGAGCCATCCAGGACATGCTATAAACAAATGAGCCAACGGATAAAAAATTAGTTGTTATGTCCTGGGGACAAGGATTCTCTCACACACGCTCACACTCACCAGTTTTTCATGCTGAAAAAGTTCCTGAACAGCACGGTTCTCAGAGGAGGTGGAGTGATCCACGTACTGAAACTAAACTGACCCTGACTCACCCTGGATTCATGTTTCTGTTGCTGTCAGCTTGCTGTCCTCCATGGGATATGAGTTGCAAAACACAATTTTATAAAAAAAATACACTGCACAGCCATCTATTTTAAACACAATGTCTATTTTTCATTGCATATTGTAAACCACTTGAGCATTTCTAAAGTGATTCATTCCTTTATCTTCTAAACAAAGAGCTTGTGGCTGTGCAGGGCTGGGAATTTATGTCTAGTAAGTAAAAGGATTTTCAAGTTAGGATTGAAACAGGGATGTAAAGAGGTCGCTTGAAATCAATGTATTGCTGGAAGATAATAGTGTTATTGTCTTTTAGGATAATCTACATATGACTGAACTATACAGTCAGAAACCACTATATGCCTGCAAGATACACATTAGAAATAACAAGAAAAAAGGATAGAAACTTCTCAAGGAAGTTTTCCTCAGCTCTTTGAACTGCACCTTGACTATCCCCATACATCATTTCCTTGCAAGAAGTGAACATGCTCAATGACATTTTTGTGTCGAAACCTTTCAGCTATCACATCTACCAATGAGTTGTCCGAATATATATGAATATACTGATAGATAGTTAGGTAGATGGATGAAGCTAAAGCATTTCATAACAGCATGGTTCTTCTGAAGGTTTTCTCTCTCTTGTAATGTTTCCAGCTAACCGTGAGTACTCTGCATGAATAAGGAATAGCAGAGAAGGCTGGAACTTTTCTGAATGTGAAAAATCTAGCAGGATTTTGAACGTCATGAAAAAGGAACATGGACTAGATCAAACTTGGTGCAGAAGAATTTAGGAATAACCAGGAAGTCTTGAAAAAACAAGAAAGAAAAAAATACAACAACAAAATAGACTAATTGGCCAAAAAAGCTGTAGCTAGGAGACTAGCAGCTTTGGGGGATTAAGTGAGCATTGCCAGGAAGGGCCTGACAAAATTATATAATAATTATAATAATTATAAAATAATTCAGAGCTATTTAAAGAGCAGCAAGTTTTTCAGCTATGTAAATAAAGAGAGAATACAGGAATAAGAAATACAATCATTCTCATTCAATATGGATTAGAGAAAAAAGGTACTTGGAGTATGGTGTAAAAATGAAAGGAATAATATCTTTTTTTTTAAAAGGTGATTCTGTACACAGAAATGAAGGCAGACTATGAGGATGAGTGAAAGCAAGATTCAGGCAACTATTAAAGTTGGAGAAGGGAAGAAAGAATAAAGGAGAGCTGATATTCTCCATCTCCGAATGCAAAAGGAACTGATACACAAATCTGATAATATGATTTTAGATCTCTTTGTCAAGACAGGTCTAGAACTGTTTGATTGCTCAATTGCAAAGGTGAGTCCTAGCTTTAAAAATGGAGAAACTAACTTTTGGGGAAATGTAAGTGTCTACTAGTCTTACCTCAGCAAGACAAAACATGAAAAAAGTTTAGAAAGAAAGAATTTTTAAAGGCATAGATGTAAATGGTAGGTGGAAGAAGGGATGACAGGAGTATAGAAAAGACAGAATGTACCAGCTTAATAGCATATTTAGTGAAATATTTTCTAGATAAAGAAAATGAAGTTGGTATCATCTGTCTAGCGTTCAGTAAAGACTGTGATAGGGTGCCACATGGGAGTCATTAGCTAAGAAGGGGATTAAGACAGGGAAGAGGATTAAGACAATTAAGACAGGGATTTGAACAGTAAATGGAAAGCACACCAGAACTAGCTAAAAAGGAGACGAGAACAGATATTGTTGGAAGAGACTGTACTGCACTTGAAAGAGGTTTGTACAATGGAACAGTTTAGGGATGATTTGGGGAACCAAGTTTATTGAACCTCCATCTTAAGCGTTGGAGCATCCTGATGAAATCTGCTACTAAGAGAGAGGTGGGAAGCACTCTCAATATGGAGGAGGATTGTAGTATAGGATAAGAAGTAAGAAACAGATGACTTTGATAAGTGGCATAATGAAAATAACAATGTAAAGCCCTGCAATTCAGGACTTCTAGCCAGAATTTCTCCTATTTCAGTTGGATGTGATGCAGAAAAGACCTACGTATACTAATTCATTTCAAAAAAGCTATGAGCTTTCAGCACAATACAGCCATGCAAAAGCCTTGTAGGATATATCAAACATGGCACTTCCAACAGCGATGAGGCGGTCTCCATGCCTTTGCTGTAGGTCTGCCCAGACCTYGTCTCAAATCCTGGAGACTTCTGGTCTTCCAAACCAGAGAAACTAACACTAAATGGAGGATCAAGAAAAAGAGAAACTGTCTTCCAAGAAGGGACTACATAACGTTGATGTATTTGACTTGGCAAAACGAGGGCCGAGAAGATTGTGATTGTTTTCTAGTTACACGCATGGATGATGAAACATTGGAGAAGCAGTACTGGCAAAGTGGCTATAAACTGACTGTGGATAAATTTAGGTTGGACATGAAAGTTCGTAACCACTGGAGCAGGGAGGTTCTGCAATCATCCTCAGAAAAGGCTAATGCGAGCAAATAACCTCAGCATTTTAAACATAGGCTTGATAGCTGCAGGAAAGCAATGATATGTTGTGGTTGTCTGGGTTTGCCTGGGGTGGATTTATTGACCCAGAAAGGCCTTTCTGATTTCATGTTCTTATACCCTCTTATTTTTTTTTCCTGTATGTGTCAACTAACAACTTAGTGTCTCCCTTCCGCGTTCCCCTCTCCAAACAAAGATCTAGTTTCTGGTGAGCTAAAATTTTTGTAAATGGATCCAGGGAGTTATGGACTGAGGAAAATTTTTTGTGGTCTGGCATATTGTTTATTTAATTTTAGCAATCTTTCCAACCTAAAATCAACAGCCCCCCCCAACCCCTATTACTCAGTGTTAGGGGGTGATGTGTTCCTTCTCTTCCAAGGGATTTGGAGGGGAGAAGAGGGAGTGTCAAACACATCATGCTAATACTCTCTATTCAAAGGTTCAAGAAAACAGAGGTAAATACAACCGCTGTGCTCAGAGTGAACTTTGGTGAACCACAATTTGAGAGGACATGGTCAGGAGACTCACCTGCAGGAGCATAATCTTTTCTAACTCTACGATGCGGTGGCAGATAAAACCCTGAATCAATAACTTCCATGCAGGTCCCCTTCTCCCTCTCTGTGACCCCTATCTTGCTGTCTCTGCTTTTTCCATCTCAAGTACAAGTGCCTCAGCTTCTCCTCTGCAGTTACAAATTTCTTGCTTCCAGCCAAAACCTCAGCTATGGTCTCTTCTTTTTGCTTTTGCACTCTTCATTCTCCTTCCTTCTGCCATTCAGGCCCCCTTGTGTTTATTTATGCTTCCTCTACCACCAGGAAAAGTTGTTTCCCTTTGCATCCTCTATTTCCTCCAGCTCCCTTCCCAGAACCACTCCCTGTGACCGAGCTCTCCTCTTTTGCCTTTAACAGGTACAAGGTAAGCCCAGGGCCCAGATGCAGCTAACACCTTCATGCTCTGATGAAGAACTCCCCAGTGCAAGAGTCTGCAACAAATGCAAGCCCATAAGAGGTCAGGGATGACTGAGGGACATGCCTTTCTCCTCTGCATGGCAGCCCTTGGTTTGCCTTGCATTGGGCTTTTCCCATCTTATTGAAGATCTAAGCTGGGTTGCTCAAGGCTCCAGCAAGGCACATCCTTCCCTGGACTCCTGCTTCCCTTCGTCCTGGGTCAGCCACATTGTCTGCACTTAACAGATCAGCTATAAACAGCCTATGTCTCACAGTGTATAAAAGGTGAGGCCACTGAAGTTATCTGAACTTTCTGAACCTCAAAATGACCTGGGAGGAGTTGCAAACCTCCTGCTTCAGTGCTCTGGATAGTGAAGACCTCAGTAAGACCTTCATGAGGAAATGTACACACTGCCTGCCTCCTGCAGTATTCACACAGCTGCAAATTTTTTTTTTGCTAAAGATAGAGGCAGAACCTGCATTAAACAGAACAAAAGTCTGATCTGGGCTGGCTGCTTTTCATAATGCAGCATGCAGCTTGTGTTTGCATCTGAAGAACATATCAGAAGCCCTCTGCACTGTCAAATAATTTTGTTCCCCTAGTTCACYCCTTGGTCCTGTTTCTCTGACCATGCACACTGCATGGATACTATTTCAACACATTGGATTGAACGAGATATTTCCCTCCAAGACAGATCTGGTACCAGACTAGCAGTAGTTCTCACTACGGACTTCTCCCTACAGGCAGTAAGGATGAAACGATGGTGTTCCTGGCTCCATATGTCCATCCATGATCATAGAGCACCTTGCATGGTCAGCAACAAGCCCTCATGCCATGCCACAGGACAGGCAATACAGGTGTCATGTGTGTATATATAAAACCCCACCACTCGAGTGAGCTGAAACACAGCCTCCATATCATTTCGGGTGCTCTGAAGCACAGAAAACATCAAACAATATATCAGGTAGCCCACCTTCAAGCGTATGGCCTTTGCAGCGTAGGCACAATTTGTTGCAACACACACCTCTCCCCAGGAGGCAAGGGGGAATTTTGGCTTTAAAGTGAGATTTCCCTTAAATTGCGACTTTTCTTTTTCTGCCTATTGCTAAGGCAGGAGTTGCTAGTAATACTCTATCATTGACCTGAATGGCCCCATACTTGGAAGACTAGTTTCAAGGCTTGGTTTGTCTATAGTTTGCATGTGTCCAGGCATGAGATTCAGACTTACACGCTTGCCCTGCAATTTCCAGAACCCAGACAGAGAAAATTAGAGAAAGAAGAATTTTTTGTTTGTTTTGTTTTTATTCGGGGAAACATCGGGCTTCTTCAGAAGTCAAGGTTTGTAAGCTGCCTCTTGTCTTAGGGCTCTGTTGTCCTTACGAAGAATGCAGACAAAAGCCAGCAAAAGTAGAGGTGAATTGCACAATATCCATTCGGGGAGGGTGCGTGCAGGCATGGGAGTGAGCAACATCCAGAGCATGGACTAGAAGGGAAGCTCCTTCATAGAGAGTCAGGAAGTAATCTTCCAAGGTCAGGCAAGGGAGGAAAGATATATTAYCCTACAACTGTGGATCTTCTTGGGAAATTCATAGGAAAATGTGAGAAGGGAAGGAAAAGGTGAATGGAACCAGTGAATTTATTCTCGCTTGAAGATAAGATTTTAAAGTTTTCTAAAAGACAATAATTTATTCAGCCTCTGGAAAAAGGAAGAGGTCAAAGAAAAGTCCTTTTCCGGATAGACGCGATGAACAGTGACTGGATTAGCCTGTCCAAGAGCAGTTCCTGCGTCTCTGTGGCCAGTTGAAGTGCTGAGTACCACATGAAAAGAAGGTACCCTTGCCTCGCTTTTACCACATATGACCGTCACCTTTGCTGCCCTGAGCATCCCTTTGCAGGCTGGATTGCAATGCTGCAGGGGACAGATGGAAAGAACAAACAAAAGCTCCCCTTGACTATTTGTGTACTATAAATAATATATTTTTAAAACTGGAAGGGAGCCCAGACTGAGTTTTCTGGTCTCAGCCTCTGGTCCCAGGGGAGGCGAAGGTTCTAGTGGGGATTGGTGCTCACAGGGAGACCTCAGACAGCTCCTGTGCACGGCAGGATTTTTCCAGATTTCACTTTGCACTGGAGCGAATCGTTCAAAAATATTTAAAGAGAAGGGCTTAATTCCGCTGCTTCTGGGGGTTACACCAGGGCAGCCAAAGGACACGCACCCAGCCAACAGCCCCTGGATTGTTTGGTTAGGAATTAACGTGTGCGTGCACACGTGTGGGAGGGAGTGGGGGGCCGAGGAGAGGGTCGCCRAGACTTCGGCTTTGTTTTTTGTCAAAACAGATCGCACGTGGATGTCAGGCAGGCTCACAGGGGAAGGGCTGGGGGACACAGACAAATTACTCAGCAGAGCTCCGGCTAGGGCTGGGGATACCACTGCCTCAGTAAATAGTCTTGCTGAGTGAAGACTAGTGAAAAACTACTTCCTTCCTCCACCAGCAGGACTGATGGTTTCCTCAGTCTATCCTCCCTGTCTTCCTTTCTCATTCCCTTCTTTGAATTACCCTGTGCTGAAACCTTATGTCTTTCCCATACCTGCTACTATCCTCTCTTTGCTGTCCACATTTCTCTTTTCTTGCCATGGTTCTCATTTTCTTCCTTTTTTTCCATGGCTACCTTCTCTCCCTTTCCATCTCTCACAGATTTCCTTGTTTCAGTCTCCTTCACCTCCCTAGGTTATAGCTCTGCTGTAGGCAAGCATGCTCAGCCCTGGCTGAACTACTCCCAAATGCCAAAGAAGAGAAAAAGCTATGCTTACCATCACCTTCCCTAGTCCAGAAGATCAGATGCACCTGCCCCCAGCACAGAAAAAGCAAACATCAGCACTACACGCATTTATTACCTACACCAAGGTCAGCTGTGCTGGAACTCAGCTGATTCATATCACCTGGAGGCTGAGGCAGAGCTATTTTGATTTATCACAGCTGGTGACCATTGCTAGTTCAGCTGTCGTTGCTTGAAGTAGTTACAACTTACTCCTTCCCATAGTGCTCAGCACAGAGTCCTGATTTTTTAAAAGCCTTTTTGTGCATGCATGGTCACCTGCCTGGATTAGGGCATACAGCTGCTGATAAGGTGTATTTCTTGGGGTTGTTCTGCTCAAGCACTATTAGATCTGTGTGCCAGCCTCGTTGTTACTCACCAGGGATGTTAGAGCAGGTGATATAATAGTGGTTAGCATTCCAGGTAATGAAGATGGTATGCTTCAGAGCAAGGGTATAGAGTCAAGTTAAGGCTCTGGCTGGGCAAGTGCTTTAAACTCCACTTGTCCTAAAGCTCTGGGGATTGGCCTCAAAGCCACTCCAAAAGAGAGAAGCACAGAAAGTAGCTGGTGGTTTTGCCTATGTTTTAAGCACACTCTTGAGGAGCTCTGGAAGCAGTTTTCTGCAGACAGCATTTAAAGCACTCTTCAGGCTTCTCAGGGATGCTCTGGCATAGCTAGCCCATGAGAAAAGAGAAGCTGACAGTAAACCATGTTTTTCTTTTTCTCCCTCTCTCCCACACTGAAGACTGAAGCAAGAGGTCCTATGTGTGTGTGTGTTCTTTTTTTCCTTTATCATAAGGGTGGTCAAACGTTGGGCCAGGACCTAGAGAGTTTATGAAATCTCCATTCCAATCTATACTGGCCCTGCTTTGTGTAGGGGGTTGGATATGAGAACTCCAGAGCTCCCCTCCAATCCACTTTATTCCATGACTATACTGCCAAGTCCTCAGACCAGTGCTTGAGTCTGGGTCTTGGCCGTAATTTTTTGCTTTGATGAACCTTTAGAGTTCAGAAGAGCTTCTTTGTTATTCCCTATCCTCTGTTTTTTGCATGTCCTACTTGTCATTTACTCCTCTGTTTTTACCCCGTTGAGTGGGTTTTGATATTTATATTCTTTCAGCCAACTCATATGTTTTTCCTGCTGCTTACTGTCCCACCTGCTGTGGCAGACGCTCTGGCTTCGCGTTTTCCACATAGCTCARATACATCCTGCTGGAGATAAGGAGTTGTCAAAAGCTTGAGGAATCCCAGTATTTCTTGCAAATTCATTCCATTTAATCCTCAGGGTTTTGTTTTGTTTTCCTAGGGCATTTGCTTTCCAAAGCATTGAGATATCTTGTTTATACCTTTGGTGGATTTCCAGCATTCACATCTGCATGTAAAGGTGGAAGGAACGGCTGAGCTGAAGAGATGGAGTTTGATCTGTTGGTTGTAGGTTTTCAGTGATCCAAGCTCCTGAATATCATCTGCTGCCTTGCCAATTCATGATATTATTTCCTGTTGAATTTCCTCACCAGTCATGATTCTGCCAAGGCACATGAATAAGTTTCACCTTTTGTAACCTTATGCCCTCTAACAGGCAATCCTTGAGCTGGAAGCTGCTGGGAATGTCACTCTATTTTTATTTTCATTGCAAGTTATTAACCCCATCGTGGATTTTGTAATGCTGGACCATGCTTTGGTCACTGCCTGTGGAGCAGCTGAGCTGTTACTCAAGAGTGCTGCCATCAGCAAAATTGACATATTTTGATAATCTTCCCCAAAGCTGTCTATGCTTTCCCTTAGAGAAGTCAGGGATGGTTCCAAGCAGGACAGGTGATACAATTCATCCATATTTCATATCAGTATCTACCTTAACACATACACTCAGGGCTGCTTTTACTTGACCTGTGAAGGCTGCTTTCTGACAAAAAATAAAGACTTGATGATGTTAATTATTTTTGTTGGAATACCCCAACACTTCAGGGTATCCCACAGTGAATCATAAGGAAGGCTGTCAAATGCCTTCTGAAAATCTGTTCAGTGTGGATTTTGCCATTTGATACTTGGTTTGATGGTTACTCTGAGGGTGAAAAATCTGTTTGACACATGATCTTCCCAGGTCAAACTGAACCTTGTCAAAACAGAAAAAAACATTGAAACAGCAGTTTTGAACTGAGCTGGAGAACAGATTTCATACGCTACGAGGCTTAAGATCCACCACAAGAAGTCAACATTGGCATATTCTGGTCTTTGTGCTACAGTGACTGCAGTTGTGATCATGAACAGCATACCTAACATCTGGATTAGTAAGGATTTGTGGCACTGCATAAAAGAAAGAAGAGAAATTGAATAAAATATAAAATACATTAAAAATATTTTCTGAAAAAGGAAATAGAAAGAAATTTTCATAAAACAAAGGAGTACAAAGTGAGAGAGTGGAAATACCTGAAAAAAAGTGATCAAAGAAATGGCTGCTGAAAGAAGTAAGAGAAAATTTCATCAGATTGGCAAAGTCTTTTACTAATTAGCAGTTGAGATGTCTGAAGAAGGAAGTGCTAAAGACAGGAGGAAGAGAGCAGAGACAGTGAGTTTCAGAGTACATAACAGAAACATTAAGCTCATGAACTCCTCAAATGCCTATTGATTTTGCTAAGAAAACGGAACATCCAAAACTAGCTGTTGTATCATCACAAGCCACATTCACAGACACAAAAAACTAAAAAACAAAGAGAGATTTGGATTATGAGTGAGTTACCAAGGTAAGATGCATGTGATCATGGGACTCTTCGCAAAAGCATTTGAAACGAAACGTAAAGCCAAAATATGCCTTTAATAGAAAGGGTGAAATAGAGACACCATGAGATTAAAGGGGTTGCAATAATAGCTTTTGGGAGAAGCAAAGTTTTCTGCAAGATTGTTGTAAAGGGAGTGGAGAGGAAGGCTGCACACCATGATCATTGAAAAAACAAACATTAATAATTAATTTGAATAAATGCTTGAACATACAGCCCCCTACCAGCTGAAATATGGGTGTCAAGTACAAACAAACAACTAGCCTACTGTTTAAAAACTGCGAATTTTTAAGCCAAATATCCTGTTTTTACATTTGATCCTGGATGCTTGGTATCAGTTTCACAGCAATCCCTCCAGGGCTGGCTACTGATGGATATAAAGAGCACAGAGAAGTGCTCAAGCATGTCAGATGAGGAGCTGCCAGATTCAGGCCCTAGGAAACACAGGACATGTGGAGGAGAAAGGGTAGGATTCAGGATGCCAAGTCCTCTCCTGAGGGCAGCACATAGGGGATGAGTAGAAGCAGACTGTCTTTTGCATATTAGTCAAAATATTTACAGTGCTTTCCCATTAAGTGTTAGAACTGGATTCTAGGGCTCATCAGCCAAAAGCATTAAATCCCCCAGGTCCCACTGCCTGGGAAAGTGCCAGGATCACAGGCAGCTGCTTGTCAAGTGGCCCCAKGAACCTTGTGTTCCTCTCTGCAGAGAGGCCCGACATCGGCAAGAAAAGCATCCCTGCAGCAGTCTCACTTATAGGTCAGGTCTCCTGAGGAAACAGGAGCTACTGCTGAGCCCGAGGGGCTGAGATGGTGTCAGAGCTTGGCTTTCGCATGCATCGGGCAGGACACAGAAGGCGGTCTGAGATGCTGGTGCCCAGTGGCCCAGCCCCATCAGGGCTCCCGGAGGCCGTGTTTCAGTGCGTCCCTGCCAATCTTGACTCATGAGGACACTTAGAGGAGAGCTAGACTATTAGTAGCTTAGTTTAGTGTGACTGAGCATGAAAGGCAGCCAATTTTTAGGCTCTGTGGGTTGATCGGACCAAGTGGAGATATTTTTCATGCATACCCAATGTGTACCAAGATACTTCCTTCAGTGTCATGAAAGAATCTATAGAAAGAAACCTGTAGGTGCCTGATTCATTTCATCCTAACAAGGAGGTCTGAAAAAAAGGAGTCTCCTTCTTTCAAAAAATTACAGGTTCAAATTGTCACTGAATTTTGCTCCATTGTAGACCTCAATTTAGGTGATGTTGATGCAACCTGAAGTATTTCCAGAGTCAGGCATCCCTGTGTACTAGCTTTTTAATTAGCTCTTCTTGGACCTAAACTCTGCATTGGCACTGAAGTAGTAGGTCTAAATACTGCTCTAGGTAGCTACATCTGTGTATGCAGTGATCTATCTATCAATCTATCTATCCATTTTCTATGTATCTCATGCTGGTTTTGTAATCAAAGTGTCACTTGATAGCCTGAAATTGTAAGTATGAATGCCCTGTTCATATCTGATTTCCTTTACAGCCCCATCTTTAATTCTATTTCAATTTATTGTTTTTCTAATGTTCAGTAAAAATAATATACAGCAGCATCCATTGTCCTCATACATGCATAATCTCCTGTAATTGGGTATTTCCTCCAATCCGTCCTGTCAGCTCAAAAATATTGAATGAACTAGCTGTCACGATCAGTTAAGCTTTATTAAAAACTGCAACCCAATATCTTTGATGTTGGCTCACTGGGAACTGTCTGACATAATCCCACAAATTCTTTCGAAAGCACGGTCATGGGCATGCCCTGTATGTTTTCCCAAGAAGTTTAGACAGCGTAGGGCTGTACTCATAAAATCACAGAAATTAGAGATGAGGAAAGGACTTGTTATTATAACATGGTTTTGGACATTGATGGGCAAATTTTCAAATAATGGCAGAGCTCCAAATAGGATGCAGGTGCTCTGTCTCCTGGGATCAAGGAACTGATCAGTAAATTTTATTCTCTTCTACGCATTAATGTTAGGAGTATTGTAGAATCAATACATTTCTTTATTGATAATTTTAATGTGTAGTTGATAGCACAAAGTTCAAATCCTGTTGCAGCTGGCTGACCTGAGTTGTGATTAGCAAACTTTGCTTATTTAAGATTGTCTTCTAACTCCCACAATATTGTAGCTCCAAAGCCAGAGTGATATGACTTTGGAGAATCTCAGTTTTCTTTTCAAAACATAAGTGAGAATCTAGCCCATCTGTTGGTAGAAAAAGCTTCACAGTGTTCAGTGTTCTAAAGCCGGAGAAGACATAAAAACAAGCCATAATTATCTCCTTTTTTCCCTAAACTCTTGATTTTCAAGTCAGTTGGAAGATGTGTGCCAGGGGAAGGGGGAACAGAATGCTGCTTCATGACTTCTGGGAATTTGTAGTTGGCAATATGAAGTATTCAGTCTTTTGTTTCTCTGCATAGAATAACCTTTTATCCTCCAAACCACACACGACAGCTTTACATAACAGCAGCATCTCTGCCGTACAACTTGCAGCAGCTGATACCCAGCCACCTGGCTGCGTCCAAGCGCCTGACGCGTACAGTTGGCTCATGGAAAGTGTTCATACTGTACCTCATTTCAAGTCTCAGGTGCAAAACAGGGAAAGAGTTTCTGGCCATCAGGACTTCACAGAGAGACTTCAAAATGTGATCATTTTCTTGAGACTTCACCAAACAGCTATTCAATGACTCTAAAGCCATGGGAGGCAGAGGGGAGTGGAGGGAAAGAATGTCTCCATGTGGCTTTTAGCTCAGGGATGTGTTGACTTTATTGTCTAATGATGACATTTGAAGCAATGGCTATTCCACTGAGGAGCAGATGAGAAACCTTCAGGACGAGAGGTGAGATGCAAGAAAGATGTGGAGAGCCAGAGAAAGGGGTAGAGAAAAAAGGGAGAAGGAAACAAAGGGAAAGATGCTGGCAGTCATTAAAGGCAGATTTTCCCACTGAGCAAGACTGCAGGCAATAATGACGTACTCAACAAATAATAAATAATAACAACTTCATATTCTATACTACACAAAGCCCATATTTTGGCCTTGATCTCTGCGTACTCATCACAGTGACGTCAGTGGGAGCTTTGCAGCTGATCAAGGGGTGTTTACGGCCTTCCATTTTTATCCTGGCTCGTCAGCCAGGACACATGTTTATCGAAACATCACTAAAGCTGGAGTTCCACCCTTTCCATTGAGGTTGTCAACCGGTACTCTAGAACCTGGGTGCAGCTTTTGCTGACAGTGCTATTTCTCTCACCATCTTGGTCAGAAACATGAAGGCAACTCTTTTTCCATGATGTTCAGCCATGTTTGGCTTTCTTTTGCTCACTTGGCAGGAGAATAACCTCTTCACAGCTTTGTGATCTTTCTCTGCTCTCATTTCCTGCATCTCAGGGTGCTTGCCAGGACTCTCTGACATGCTGGGCAACATTTTTTTCCTGAAGAATATCTGTCAGATGAACTTCTCCAAAATCTGTGAGCTGACGCGGCCAACTTATGTTTTTAATCATTTTCTCAATGAACAGATGAGCAATGTATCTGTAAGAATTGTGATGTTATCAAATCTTTCCCTTCAAATGTTTGCCCTGCAGAAGAGTCACCCCTTGTGATACTGCAAACAACCAAACAAGTCCCTCTCAGCCTAAATAAGTCCCTTGTGTACTGCATACAGACAACAAGAATGTTTCCATTCCTTGGAGCTTCTTCCCAAGAAAATGATTCAAAGAGCTGGAGGAAAGGTCTTGCAAGTGCCTGATGTTTTGGAGACTGGTGAAAGACGGTGAGAAAGATACTGGGTGACCCATCTGTTTTGACAGGATGCTTGGAGAGGCTCAAAGCTTGGTCATCACAAGGCTGAAGAAAGTTTCTGCCTGCTGAGTTCTTGCCGAATAATGGCTTCATCACTGCTGGGTCATTAGCATGTTGTTAATAATGTGTGAGGGTGTCCAAAGGTCTTGGACTAGATACTGGCTTTGTTAGGCTAATCCAAGATAAATAAATAAATAAATGTGCAGCTCACAGCGAGCTCAGCCAGGAAAAGGGACTGTTGAGTCTTTATCAGACATGTTCCTTTTCCTTTGTGGCTGTATTCCCGAGCTTTAGGGAACCTTCTGTTTTAGCAGAAGACAAATAATTTCATAGAATCACAACAGCAAAACCTCAGCCTGGGCGATACTCCAGGCCTGTAGCAACTTATTGGTCCCACATAAACCTAAGATTTCAGTCATGACTAGTCTATAAAGAATTGGTAAACTGTTCACAAAGAGCTACAGAGTATTATACAATCCAACAGCGCAGGAAATTGAGTAGAAATATTTATAGTGCTTTCTACTGATGTGCTTATTACAATCTGCAACACATGGTCCTCAAACCCATAGCTTGGACACGCTCATGATTTCTGCTTGTCATGTATTCAWCCTCCATAAACCATCACTGAACAAAGTCTTAAAAAGGAGTATAACCAGTTTATTAAAATAAAGGCTCACCTGTGGGAAAGCCACAGACAAACCTTATCAAGGCAGACAGTCAGGTTTTTTAGTACTCCTTAATGGTATCACTTCAGAGACCTCAGCTATTCTCTACGGTAGTAGTTTCCAATCGTTTTTAATTTGCAGAGCTGCAGAGGCTTCCAGGGAATGTGCCATCCCCATTGAGTGACTTGAAACTTTCTGACAATAGGTCAACACATCTTGGTTATCTTGCTCATGTGCCTTTGAAGTGCTCCAAGGATTCCCAGGTATCTGCCAACCACAGCTTCGAAACCAGCTTCTTAAAAGCAGCTTTGTTAAATGTCTGGACATCACTTGCCTTCAGTTCTCTGTATGCTACTATAACTAATATTATGGTAATAAAAACTGCTGCACTACCTAAAGAGTGAATGTTGTATTGAGAGACACGGTATTAGACTCTCAATACAGGCTGACAGCTTGAAAATTACAAGCCTGATAGATGGATGAAATTTGTACCTCATGAAAATTTATTACTGGCTGTTGTTCATGACACGACTGTGTGCTGTCTACACATATGGTATGCTTGCATTCAAAAAACGTTGCCTTTTACAAATAAATCAGCCCTTTTTAGTTCGTACATTTCCAAAAATGGCCATGATTTGCAGGCAGACAGCAGTCCCCACCAGTCTTTGAGAGCAGGTAGAACTCATTTAATATAAAGCCATCAGAAATCAGTAGGAAATCAGCTCTGGGAAGATGCCACAGCTTTGGGGCAGGGTGGGAACTGATGACATAAAGTCAGAAATTAGAACATTTGAGGGAGAGGAGGGGAGCGAGAAGACACCCTTCATTCAAAAGTGAGGCTCATTCATGTACAAAGAGCTGTTCCCAACTTCCAGGAGGCCCCAGCGCCAAGCAAAACCTACCAGGTTGCTGGAGGACTTATGTTTTATTTCAATTTTTTAAATACAAGTAAAAAAGATTTACATGCTGAGTAACATGAGACAATTTGTGTGTGTCTGTGTGTTTTTCCTCCTAAGTCGGTGTGTTTTTAGAGAAAATTGCATTCATGAGCACGTTTGGCAAGTTAAGCCATTTTAAAAAATAAAAAAAAAGAGAAAGACCCAAACTCTGATATTTTGGCATAACATCAAATCCCATTAAAAAGAGAGAAAAACCCACCCTAATATCTTTTTCATAATCCAAAATGCAGGGACATGTTTTAGTCATTTATGGCTTATGGGCTCAGAACTCCCACAACTGCTTTGAATTACGGACAGTTTTTGGTCCCATTTTCCCAGATTTCATCCTGTTACAAATGCTTGTTTTCTTCTTCCTTCTCTCCTTCTTCAATAATGCGACATATGGATTTGTGTGCAGGTTTAATCAGTTCAGCAGTGTTCCCATTTTTTCCTTTTTTCCCATCTCTAATACAGGTGACAGTGAGAGGGTTTCACAGTAAAGGTCAGGACCCAGCTTTTGAAGTACTCCCTTTTGCTTGCCGTGTGTTTTGTTTTGAGTTAAAACAAGACATGTTCTGGATGTTGGATCTGCCAGGTAAAATACACCAGGCTGGGCCATTCAGAAGGTCAGATATGTTATCATTATGGACC
This sequence comes from Apteryx rowi, assembly GCF_003343035.1. Classification (NCBI taxonomy): domain Eukaryota; kingdom Metazoa; phylum Chordata; class Aves; order Apterygiformes; family Apterygidae; genus Apteryx; species Apteryx rowi. The sequence continues at coordinate 780,104 of NW_020449586.1, read as the reverse complement.
CTTCTGGTCTTCATATCTGTGAGTGAACCTATGGACTTTTCCATTCTGGTAGGACACTATGGCTAACCCCAGGAAATGCAGGAGTTTCAACCTGCCTGGACTAAAGCCAGTTCATAAAAACATAAGTATGGCCATAGATTAGAGGAGAGGTCCATCTAACCTTTTATCCTGTTTCCAGCAGTGGTCTTAGTGGATGCTTAGCAAAGCATGAGGATATGACATGTACAGAATGAGCTTCCTTTTACTCTATTCTCTAAGCTTCTGGCTATCATTATATCCAGAACTTCTTGCAACTTCTTGATGGCTCAGTTCTGCACTCTCTGATGTCTACAGGAGTTCTGCTGTCTCTTTCAGCATCTGTTTCTGTTAAAAGAGAAATGGAAGCATGGAGAGAATGGCATTTCTTAGGAGGCTCTTCTTCAGGTAAGGTTGGTGGGGGGGGTTTCCTGCCATTGAGGTAAAGACATCCTCTGAGCCTTTGAAAAAGTTTTTGAGTCACAGGAGGGAGGAGTGTGTCCACAAAAAAATTTGTAGTAAGTTAAAGAAAACAAAACTATGAGCTAAACTTCCCTAAGTCAATAGAAACGTTTGGGTTTAGGAAAGCCTAAGAGTCCATTTAAATCCGTTGCACGCACATTGGCAATGAGATGTACATGTTAGCTCAAAATGCTCTTCAACTGAGATTACCTGTTGTCTATGGAGACAGGACATTTCCAAGGTGTGGTTCCTCTGACCAATTTTATAGACCTGACTTAGGTGACACAAATTGCCTCCTGCCGGTACCTGTTTCTCCATGATGTGGCAGGAAGTACACCAAAAATGATCTTTGAAATTCAAGCTGTGCTTGAATTTTCTTGCTGTCCAGCTGTGTCATCACAAAGCTGGTCCCAAGCATGCTTCTGCCTGCAGATAATGAACTTAGCTTTTTGTGTTCATATTTGCAGCCTAAACAGGGCCATGGCACTCACCTGCAATCACCCACCCTGTAAAATTGTTCCTGACCTGGGCCAGCGAGTTCTGTCTTGGTGGGCTGTAGGGATTTGTCCACGTTGCCTTGGGAGGGGATTGAAGAGTGTATCATTACACACACATAGGCTGTCCAGAACCAGAAGACAGTTCCTGGCCTATTTTATTTACTCATATCCCAGGCTGCAGTAGTTACTTAAGTCACCTTTCCAGCTGCATGAACCCTTCAGATAGTGGATCTACCCCTGAAAATTGTTGTTGTATCACTCTGAGCCACGGTGGGGGCACTTGCTCCCGCCTATCGTCTTGTAAAGGACTGTTCACCATGCTCATGGCAAAGACCACAGGCAGCCGTTGTCCCCTCCTGGTTCCAGATGTGCTGGTGGAGGAACTGTCCATCACTCCCCAGCCGAATGGGAAGAGCCACCAAGGTGCACAGCCAAGGTGCCGGCAGAGTAGCCTGCAGGAATGCTCCCAACAGCAAGCTCCCGAAGGATAACCCAGCTGGATTTGCCTGGATCAGTTCAAGGGAGCTCCCTGAGGAGCAGTGGTACGCAGAGGGTCTGGGAGAGGACACCCAGCCACCACCCCAGTCCACTGGGGAAGCTGAGATGGACCTGTGAGAACACTGAATGGGTTAAAAAAGACTGATTTTTTTTTTAATTGTTCTCTTTTTGTTAAAATTTGACATCCAGAAATCTTAACCAGCTACAGAGCCCTCCTCCCACTGAATAAAAACAAGGGTAAGTTTATGGAAGATGTCACTGATTTTTTCCCTTTTTCATTAAGAAAACAATTCAGTGAGTATAGAATAAGTTTGACCCCTCTTGGAAAGAAATAAGTTCACCAGAAATGGGGCCCTGAAAATCTCAGTAAAACACAGACAGCACTGTGAGGTTTTTGCCACAATGTTTTTCAGGGATTTAGTAAGGATCAGAGGCCAAAACCCTACATATTTTTTGGACTAGGAGTAGCAAGAGCAAATAACTGTCACTGAAAAGGCATATTCCCACTGCTCTTAGAAAAGTGTGCTATATTATTACCAGTTAATATTATTATTAATTATTACAGGTGGCAATGCTGCTTATGATTAATTCTTCTACTATTATTACTGTTGCTTACTTCTATTGTTACTATTGCTGAGCCTAGTCACGATTAAGAACTGCTTTGCTAGGAGCTGTATAAGCAAGTAAAGAATAAAACTTTTTTGCCCCCCAGGGATTTTGTGCGCAGTGACTGTTGAAAGGGGTTGGCAAAAATCAGAAGCAGAAGGTTTTTTGTTGTACACACTGAGAAAATCAGGGATGTGCTCTGCTGTCCACTGCATGATGGGGTACTGCATTCAGATTTGGGACCCCCTCAAGACCAGAGAAGTATTGTGAAACTGGAGGGAGTTTAGCGGACACCACCAAGACGCTCAAGGGTCTGGAGCACATTAAATGCAAGGAGAAGCTGAGGGAGCTGGGTTTATTCAGCCCGGAGAAGAGATGCTGAAAGAGGCATCTAACTATTGTCATCAAAAACCTAAATGAGATTTGTAGAAAASAAAGAGCCCAGATTTTCTTAGAGTTGCACTGCAAAATGACAAAAGGCAATGGGCACAAGTCACAGCAAGGGGAATTCCAACTGGACATGAAGGAAAAGTTTCATGATGAGGGGTGTAAAGCAGTGCCTACGCACATGAGCCCTGTTAGCACAAGGCCTCATTAGACACAGTGAAACCTATTGCAATTGATACCCAGCATTCTCATGCAGACTCTCAAGTCTTTTCAATTTTCCCTCCTATTAGCTTAATCACAACCTTAAAATACAAAGTAATTTTCAGGCCACAGACTAAACACATGCATTTTCCATCTTTGGAAGATTTTTTCAAACTATCATCTCAAGAGTTTACCTGGTAGAGAAAAATAAGACCGAAACAGGGACTCTCCACCTTGGAAAAGAAATGACTGACTATGATAGGTATCTATCTGATATCTATTTGATGGACTATGATAGATAGATAGATACCATAGATATCCACCAAATCACAAGTAACATGAGGTAATGCATAGCAAGGTGTTATCCACTCCTTCCCACAAATCAAGTGATAAGGGACAATTGGATACTTTCAGGTAATAACTTTAAAACACACAGAAAAGAGTATTTTTGCATATATTGTGTAATTAATGTGGAGTGCATTGCCACAGAACATTGTCAGGGTCATAAGTATAGATGATTTGCCAAAGGGAATAGAAGAAATCATGGAAACTGAGCCAGCAGTGGCTATTAAATATGATCATTTGGCATAGAATGTTCCTAACTCATTAGCTGCCAGAAGCTGGAATTTTCTATCTAGAGGAAGGATCACTCTAAACTTTCTCCATTCTTACACTCTTCATTCTTACACTTTTTTTTTGCTACGCACTTATCTCCGGAGGGGACCGGACACTTAGCTATATGAACCTGCATTCTGGTCCAGTATGGCCATTCTTGCCTCCTTATGAGAAGGCAATTGGAAATGCAGGGATAAGATCCTCAGCTGGTTTATATTGACGGAGCTCCATGGACTTCCCTGGCTCTGGGCCACTTTACACCAGCCAAAGATCTGTCCTGCAGAGTTCGGATCCTTGTAACTAAGCATTTCCGTGTAGTTTATGATGATGAAACAATAGCAAAGTGCCCATCTGCTGCTATCAAATCATAGGCCAACATATTTTCCACAGTCATATGTTAGTGCCTGAATGGCCATGACAGATTTACTACAGTTTTAACATAATAAACTTGGGGTTATGTTTTAGTAGCTCTCTGCCTAGTTAGCAGAGTGGAGTGGAGCTGCAATAGGCACAGCATGCTAGGCCAGGACTAGGTCTCATGACTCAGTAACATGTGTTTTATTGCTCCTTGAGTTCCTGCTGAACAGGTTTTCGTTGGACACACTCAGGTTTTGGACCAGGTGAAGGCAACATCCATCAAGAAACAGTTATTTTTCTGTGATACTTACCATGTTTAAAATAATAGACGTATGAGTGATCTCATGGGGTTGTATGGACACGTGCCAAGGCCCCACTGAGGTGCTGGGATCCTGTGAGCAACGCAGGCTTCAGATCTGGTCCATACTTGCCTGGGAGGCCCTCCAGGTGTTTTCAGATGTCCTGCAATTGCTATAAGCTGAGCAGGTTGAAAGTTTACCAGCACTGACAGCCCAGTCAAACCCAGTTTCCTCCACTGTTTGATATTCCTTGGAGGCTTTGCCATGGCATAAAGTGTCTTCATGCACTGTAGGGCGCTGCCAGTACATGGTCCTCCAAGGCATGAGCCTGTAACAGCAGCATCCTTTCCTCTGGGGACAGACACAAGCAGGACATGGACTCAGGAGGTTACGTGTGCTCAGGGAAAGCTACACGAATGGGTGGTGAAACTCCACGGCATTAACCAGCCCTCAGGGGCTTCAGTGGGGAAGGGACAGTGCAGTGYCTGAATATCAATACTGATGCAAACAAGTGTCTTCAGAGTGACTCAAAGTCTCTCTTCAAAGCTGGATTCCAGACCTGTAGGAAAATCCTACAGAGCAGTGTGAGTGTGACTTGCTTGTAAGAGAGCATGTGAGACAGTGACATAGCTCCAGGTGAAAACGTAAACTGGATTAGCTAATCCAGCAGATCACCCTAATCCTTTGTACAGGTGCTCTTGTCTACCTTTAGAGCCATCTTATATTATTTATTTTWTTTATTTATTTATTATATTTATTATATTATTTGCAAGTGCATCTAAAAAGTACTTTAATGATGTTTAGTGAATTTGTTTTAAATCATTCCTTGGATTATTTTTTCTGTATATAAACCTTAGTCTGAATAAGTGCATCAGTTAGTTGCTATGGTTTAAGAATCCACCCAAAAAGTCTATACAGATGATGTTGGGTTTTGTTATTTTGTTTTCAAGTATAAACTTTGTACCAGGCAGCTCGGCCAGAGTGGTAACGTCCAATGCCTGCTTCACGCTCAGCCTGCGTTTGGACAAGGTACAGGTTGCAAAGTCCAGGCTAATAAAATCCCAGGGACTTTCTCCATGATTTCTCACCTCTTCCAGACAGGTAGCTCCATCAGAGTAGGGTTTGTTTTACTCAAGAGCACATGAAATCAGAGTGAGGCCAAAGCCCCTTGCACCAGCTTTCTACTTCTAACACCACCTCTTCAGAAATGACACTTATCTGCACTGCACTGCCATTCACCAYGGCTGGACTCATTTTTCTGCTGATATTTATAATTGTGGAGAAAGGAGCACACACAACCTTTGGCCCACGCAGTGGTTTTTTGGATGGCTRCTCTCTGTTCCCAAGCCACCAGACTCTCCTTAATGAGTGATTTATGTCCAGGAACTTATGAAAAAGATTACCACATGCAAATGTTAACTAACCTCGATTACAGGGAAGGAAAAATTAATCCATGCTGGCCATTAAGTCTTTTCTAAAGAAAATAATTCTAATCATGAACAGAGACGGCTTCCAAGAGCCAGATCTCTATGCTGGGCTGTGCAGTTGGGCCTGGATGCAGCAAGAATAACAGATGTGGTCATCTTCTCTCAGCCCTTTGAGAACAACAGTACCAACCCAGTCACACCGATATGATGTTACCAGAAAGCCTTGGGATACAAGGGTGTTATCTCTAACCAGCCCGTGAGAGCTAGGGCGGGGAACGTTTTCCCGTGGCGTTCAATCTGGGCCATGATACGCGGGAGAATGGTGTTAACTGACACTGAGGTGATTTCATTTGAAGCGTATTTTTCACATTGTCCATGCCTGATGCCACTATGTTGGAGCTATTTATTCCACGTTCTCTGTTCTTTCTCACAGTCATTGATCATGAAACTAAATCTTATCACTTGTGCAGGAGAAATTCCAAGCACCTTGCAAAGGAGCCGTAATAGCATTGGGCGCATTTTACAGGTGAGGAAGCTGAAGCCCAGAGAAGTGAAGTGACTCAAGCTTGGGTTTCTTAGCAGAGTTGAGCACATGTATGTCTTTCCTTCTAAATAGTCTACAGGATTGATTAAGACAAAAGAACTTTACTCACAATGAAGTGCAGCTGCCTCTGGGGTGGGGCTCACGGCTCCTTTGTAATCAATACATACATATTACAAACATCTGTCCCCTAAACTCAGAGCCCTTTCCTGTAAGATTAACATAACACTCAACAGTTCAGCAAGTTGTTAAAATCTACAACTAATCATCCAGATGGCTACAAGAGATTTCACAGCTCTTTGTGGTGATGGGGTTCCACAAGAAGGGATGAAGGAGCATGGGAATGTGGGCACATAATCTGTATTGTTTTGTTCTGCATCTTCTCACCATGTCTCTGGACTTTGGTCACCTGTGAGAAGTAGGTGCAGAGGAAGATATGACTTTCAAAATCCCTGAAAACCTTCAAGATATTGAAACATTGTCACCACTTGAAATGAGGGAGGAAAAAGAAAAGAAAAGAAAGTCTCCCATATAATCTTGAACCACAAACCAAGGGGGGGGGATCAATTTGGATCAGCTAAGTAATTTCAATTTAATAATCAGGAAACCTTCTGTTGCAGTTTAGACCACAATATATGGTTTCTAGGCTATTAGCTTACATTCCAAAACAAAAAGACACTTGGAACGAGAGAAATAACATTTATCTTTTTCTCGAAAGAAAAAATCTTGATGTTCTTTTTCAAATAATGTTCATGTTGACATCTTTGTCAAAACCAACACATTCTGGGAAAGGTATTGATATAGACCAATCAGTATTTTTCAAACAAAAAATAAAATGTATCCTAATACTCTGCCAGCTTTCAAAGTTTATTCACAGCCATAGAAAGTAAATTATCAGAGTTAAGAATAATTTCTCCTTCTGCAGTCATGCTGTGTGCGTTTGAGGGCATGTTTGTGAGGGGAAAAGCAGGGCTCTGTGTGTGTGTGTGTGTGTGAGAGAGAGAGGGACTTTCTGTCCAGTAACTCCTTAGTAATTTTAAATCTTCAGGTGCTTTTAAATAGATGTGAGTCTCAAAGGTATTAATTTTCACACAAGATTCATGAAAGTAGGCAACTGAGGAAAGGCAGCACAGGGATCTGAACCACAGTGTAAGACACCAGAGAATCTACACCAGAGAGAAACATTTTGAATGCTCCAACTGCAAGACAGTCTTCTGGGAGACTTTGCATCTTGTTAAACATTGCTGCCAATCAGCCACTGAATGCACTTTCGGAGGAGACGGGATTTCCTTCCGACGGTCCCAACAGTTGTCGCTTTTTAACTGCTCTGCCAGACTGCAGGAAGGAAACCAGGAGACACAATCACACCTATAGCACGCTACAAGTGCCATGCTGCAGTGTGGAAATACAAGAGAAGAGGATCTGGCAGCGGCTTTAAAAAAACAAATAGATGAGGAGATGTTTGCTTTTTCGTGCCGTAATCACTGGACCAACGCGAATCTATAGTCCCTGGAAGACAAGGACATTTGACTCGGGGCAAAGATCCCAACCCTAGGATCCAGCATTCCCACGGAGGGAGTTTTCCTGTTATACCCTCTGGGACCGCCTGTGATTCACCGGCCGGCCGCCAAGCAGTCATATGCACCGGAGATGGGCAGGAAGCTGTCTGTCCTGTGGTCGTGGGCAATCCGGAGACAATGCTTTCAAAGCTGCATCGACTTTGCCTAAAACCAGCCCTTTTGTTATAAAAAGAACAGCATAAAATTTGGATATGAGCATACAGACTTTTGGGAAATTTGAGCCTGAATCCACCAGTAATAAAGACATAAGATATGCAGTTTGCCCTGTGTATCCCTTTCACCGTTTCCCTAAGAAATGCAAAGGAATCAGGAGTTTGGATTTGCCTCTCCTCCAGAAGAGAGATGTAAATTTACATTTTTGTTTAGTATAGGAAGTGTTTGAGTACTTGAAAAGAGTTAAACTATTAAAGTGCTTCTTGAAGTCGCAGCCAGATGCTTCAGAAGGACAGGGCTGTCAGAAACATGCCATCAGTTGTTTGCACGCTTTCTCTTGTCATCATTAGTTCTAATTGTTTTTTTCCAGTATGGAAAATTCCCATAAAAAGGAACAAGGATAAAATCGATCTGATGATACAAAAAATTAGTAGGGCTCTATGGAAACGAGTCAAAGAACTTGAGAGTTTAATAAAGAGGATCCTTGTATAACTCGTTAACAAGAATGAAATTCTCTATTAGAAGATAAAATTTGTGGGAGGGGAGAATGGGTTACTGTTAGTTACAAGCTGGTCTGTGGGTGCTAATATGCTCTTTGTGCTCGGCACCCATCTCACCTGAGCCTGCTCATGACCAGCTCTAAGACAGTTATGTAGATGCCTCTGTTTTAGATGGAGAGGTCGGCAACCTCCTACGGCAGTTCATCCCACTGTGGGTGGGATGACACATCTCCTGAAGGTGCCTCTTCTTGAGTATGGAGGAAACCTTGAAGACTAGATTCAGCTAGACTTTGAACTTTTAGATATGATGTTAAGGAAGAAGAATTTCATGTAATTGTCTAGAAATGGAAGCAGGGCCCTGGTGGGCTTTCTCGAATCCCCTGTGTGCCTACCTTTCTGAGCTCATGGATTGCCATGGGATTTGGACATCTTCACTTTGTAAAAGTTCACAAAGTGTCTTGTCTCATCTTTTTTCTATATAAATACCTTTTGAAAATCCAACTTTCTCCTTTTTTGGGCCTCAGTTGTCTGCAAAAAAAAATGGAGATAATGTTGCTTTTCTGTCTCCTGAAAGTGCTAGAAGGCAAAACATGTCAAATACTGTGAGGTGCTCACCTAACCATTCATATGGCTGCAGATTCATATATAATGTGAAATCACTATAGGTATTTTTGTTTTTCAGTTGATTTTTCCCCTCCCAACCCTGGTGCAGCTTACTCACCTTGGGAAACATTGGTGATAGTCATCATCATGTTTTTTTTTTTCTTTTCCATAACCACCTATGCAACTAACTTAAGTTTTCAGAGAGACACCCTCCTTGACACACATGCACGCATGTAACGTAGGGATTTTGAAAAATAAGTACAGCGTTTTGAAAAAAATTAAGTTAATTTTTTTTTAATCAGCAATTCTAATGTGCTCCTACAGATGTTCAGATGTTCTATAAGACCAATTGCTTTCTATTTGTTTCTCAAGGGCTTTTCTTTTTAGTCACAAATGGGAACCATTTCACATTACAGAAGTTGAAGGCTGTTCTCTACTATCACCATACCCTGTATATTTCCAGCTAACAGGACATAAATAATTCCAGCAAAAAAGCAAGTTAAGAGGAACATGATTGCCAAAGGATGCTGCTTCTTTCCCTGGTTATAATTATGAGGATGTGTGGTTTTGCTTAAATGGGAAAACAAATAGATTTCCCCAGCCTTTCTCCTCCCTTCCATCTGAGTAGACACTGCCTTTATCATAAGCTAAAAGAGAAATATTTATAGGAAAGCCTTGTTAAAATGCTGGCACGGCATTACTGCCTCTGGCTGAGCCATAAACTCACTTGGGGGAAAAAAATCACCGCGAAGGATGCCAGCAAAAAGCCAGTGTGTTGTTTAACTGCCAGGCTCAAACAATGCATGGGCCTTGTCTTAGATCTCCAACCCGGCCTGGATTTCCCCTGTCAACAAGTCATTTAGGGCCAGATGGTTCATGCTCAGGGCTGTTTTGGGTAGAGCTGATCCCACCCTTGGGGAAGAGAAAGGGACCTGATGGCCAGAGAAGGTCCTATACTCCTATTTTTCGTGTTAGATTAATTTCCAAAGAGGGTCAAAAGAGGCATGGGAAGGCGGAGATCTGAATGTATAAAGACTCGCTAAATGCTTTCTCAAAGTCTCGGCATCGTGTCCACGAGAAGACCTTTGCTCGTGGAGGAAATGGTCACTCTGCCCCATGCAGGCAGTCCACTCCAGATGACTACGACTCTTACTCATGGCTATTTTCCTTAGGTCTGACGTTAAAATCCCTTGTTGTTATCTAGACTTGCTACGTTGCATTCTAGCCCTGGTGAACATGGAGAGCATGTCTGGAGCAAACTCAGGCCTTCGGCAACAGAATGCAGGGTGAAGAAGCTCTGCGCTGGGAGGGGATCTGCAAATGATTAATGTCAAACGCTAAGTGCTACTGTTCCATCGATCAGGAGCGTTGTGCTGTCGATGCACATCTTGCTGCCTGCCAGCTATTCCGTGTGCTGCACAGAGCAGCAAACTCTGCACCCACAGTGCAGGTGGAAAGCAGATAGTCTTGCAATCCCCTGTGAAAGGTTCCTGCACCAGCCTCAAAGCCTCTGCTCTCAGACACCTTCAAGACTTGATCTGGAGCTACTCTGGCCACCCTACATCGCTATAATGGGCCACTATCTTATTTTCCTGCATGCCATAGAGACAGACTCAGGAAGCCTGACCCAGTCTCCAGAGCAGGAGGCTGAAATAGATGAGAATCCCCAATGGATGGAAAGCTCAGCGGTTCTTCAGCCAATGGTGCAGATAAGAAACATTTTTAAATGCATATACGTGCTTGCAGTGAGCGCTGGAGACACTGGTAGGGAAAAGGCCAGTCATTCCAAGTTTATATTTAGTCTTTTTGCTGTTCTATTTTCTGCTTCTCTCTCTAGAGGAAAGATCTGAAAGGTTGTCTGTTGCTGTAATGCCTTCCTCTCATCCCCATTCCAACAAATCTGAGCAGGGAGCCACACGTGTCTCAGGCTGAGAAATTCCTCTGCAGCAAAGGGCTGAGCACAGCTAGCTGCTGGCTGGGGGAAGTAGCAAGGGGCTCCGTGTTCTTCCTCTGTGAAGATCACTCACCGGCCCTACCTATAAGCAACAGTTCATTATGGGGCTGTGTTAAAGAAAAAGCAAACCGGCTGAGTACGGACTCAACTCTTCCAGCAGATTCATCAGTAGATCCTCACTTTATTTAAGGATGTCAGCACAAAAGATTCTGGTCCTAGAAACTAAAAATGTCTAGATTTTATCTTTTTTTTTTTTTTTTAATCTGGAAGGTGCAAAACAACTTCCAAAGGAGTGTCTTCTATGTAGGGGAAACTGAGGCACAGAGAAATGGCTTCTCCACATTCCCCCAACAGGCCAGAGCTGGAATAACATGTCATTCTTCTGAATCCAATCCAATTTTCCAAATCCAGTGCAAACAGCCAGCACAAAGCCTGCATAAGCACTTCTAGGATTAGGCCAGGAATGCCAACCAAATCCTCTGCTAATCTGCACCGTAAAGTTCATGAAATGAGGCTTCCTCTTGAAAAGTTTCTTGCATCCAGCTGTGTCAGAAACACCTTCCTGAGAATTATTCTCTCCACACTGGAGATTCACTCTCATACAAAGCCAATCCATAGGTATGGAATAAGGCTTCAATGTAAAGTTGGTCTCATGGCCACTGTCTCCACAGAAATGAATTTTGCCTGTAGGCCAGTCTCAGAAGACCACATTTTTCCTTTTAGAAGCTACTCAGCATCACTGTTAGCTTCCTTTCAAAACCAGGTAATGCAAGCCTGCAGGACTTTGACCTCAAAGCAATGGGGTATAGAAAAAATTAGCTTTGATTGTGTTTGTCTACCAAAAGGGATGGACACAGGTTTTGTCACGGTTTTAAAACTACATCTCCATCCCCACAGGCTATTTGCATGTGTGTCTGTGCTTACGTGGAGTTGGTGGTCAAGCCTTTTGCAGTACACAAAAGGCTAACTATTTGATCTAGCCCTATTGCTCTGCCACAAGTCATGGGCTTAATGCAGGAGGCACTTGATTTTCTCTGGGCTGTGCAAACTTGAGGCCTCCGGCCTTAAGACCCATGACTCTCATTCTACAAGACACTTCTGTAGACCTGTCACATCAACAAATTAGTGAGACAAAAGATCCCATAGCTACAGTCAGATGTCCCTGATGCACAGTTGGGCAAACGGCAGGACCCTGGATTATAATGCTGCCTAAGTGCATGGTGGTTGTTGCCATCAGTACTGACTCCTTACCTCACCCCATCTCCTAGTTCATGGCTTTATTTTCTTCCCTGACCCATGGGGTAGGGTCCTGTGGGCCATTCAATACCCTGTAGATATTGCAGCATCTCACAATTCATGCAGCCTCATCCTCATCCTAATGAGCATTTCAAACGCTCTGCTTCCACTGCCAGTGAAGCTGCCGTGTGGCCAGTGCCCCGGGAGTCAGGACTTGCCAGAGCAGTAGCTTGTGAGAACCTTCCTATTGTTCAAGATCGTTGTTAGCATGGCCATTGTTACTTATCAATGGCTGCTGTTTTCCATTACAGCCCTCTTGAATGCGAACTGGATATGAGCACTGGGCTACAAGCTGGGCTCCTAGGCCTCTGGAGATCCGCTGAAGGTCTGAATTGCTTCCAGCTCCTTCTTAGAAGTTGCTTGCTGTTCAATAGAGAAACACACTCTTGGGCTCTTCACTTCTCAACTTGTTTCTTGCCAGAGAGTTGAAACCAACCCTATAGTTGTTCTTGTTCCACTAGAGCTGAGAGAATTTTCCCAGATGCTTGTGAATTGCTCAGAACACATCAACAGGCACAGAAGTTTTTGGGGGGCCAGAAAATGAATACTAGTTCCACTCCTCCAGAGGCTCAGAAATCTAAATTACGCATGGAGGGGAAAATACAATTTTAATTTCAAGAATACTTTACATTCCTAGGGCATCCTCCTTCCTGGGACTGGAAAAGGCTTTATCYCTCTTAACCATCTTAGCTTAACAGTTATTAATTCAGAGATTGCTTTGCAAGCAGTTCAGAAGCCTCCCCTGATGCATTCCATTTTCTGCATCAATGACAGCCCTGTTATGCCAGTACTGCTCTCAATGAGAACAGCAATCATGATGGAGTCTTTTGTGCCATCCCCTGTATTCAGTATTTAGAAAGACTGCAAAGGAAGAACGGGTTCTGTTGGTAGAAAAAGATCTGGGAGATCTGAGTGCAATTCCTAACAACCCTCCAACATCTCTTGTCATTTCAGCCAAATTTCTTTGACTCCAACATCTCCAGCCCAAGACTGACCCAAGGCCCAGCACTAGAGTTTTTTGTGGACTTGCTCTAGGCTTTTAGAAGTGTCCAGCCTGTGGGAAATGTTGCACACCAGAACTTGGGCAGAAGTTTAGCTGGTGAATCTGAGCTTTACTTTCTATAACTCTCCCTTCCATATCTCTCAAACAGAGAGAACAGCATTTCAGACTTGGCCACCAAAAGCAGAGCTCTTTTGGGGTATGGACTGCATCTCCTTCTTGGGACTGGCTGTTCAGGGAAAGTAGTAAAAGACGATCCCTTCGTGGAGGATCTCACAGCCTCAATAGATAAGGTACCTAAAGAAAGTCATTTATCCCAATCCAAGAGAGGAGGAACAGAAGGGAGTAAGATTTCTGCCTCATAGGAAATTCTGTGTACAAGGCAGCTGTTCCCCAAATAAGAAGCCTCCTATTAATAGGCGAAGGGAGCTTCGTCTGTGGTTTTCAGAAAGGTCAATACAACATTGTGAAAAAATCAGTCTGTAGCCTTTAACACCTATTTCCACTGGGTCTGCATTTGTCCTTCTTGTAATTGCACAGGAAACACTAAATACAGGGACTTGCGTGGAATTTATACAGCTGCCTAGAGGGTGAAACTCCATATATCTAATAGGACAGATTTTGCCTGGAAAAATGTCCCCACCTGTACTCACTCTTTAAGCAGGGCTTTAAAGGGGTGCTCTGAGCTTGAGAAGGGAATTCTCTTTCTATGAAGCCCCCCTGCCCCTTCATGTCTGCACTAGCAAAAGGAGACAGTGCCTTTATGCTTAAAATTGCACAGCTTTTCCAATGAACAGTCAGTAGAGCTGTAGCTGAACTGCTGTTAAAGTGGATCAGCTTAGCATCAGACCAAAAGAGAGATTTGTTTCTATTTCTATTGTGTGGAACAAATAATACTGCATTTTTATTTCAGAGAAACTCAGAATGTTTTGTTTCACTCCAAGGTGCTTTGTTTTGTTTTCAGCTTGTTTAATCCTTGCAAAAATGTTTAAATTCCATTCTGAGATGGGGAGTCATTTTTAAATAGAGAATTCCAAATGCTTCATTTTTAAAAGGCAGGACTTTTTTTTTTTTTTTTTTTTTAAGAAATCCCTCTGCACTGTTTTTCTCCCAGAGGAAACAATTCCCTGAATTTCTGTATCATTTTAATCCTATTACCTCTGGAAAAAGAAAAAGAAAAAAAGAAAAAAATCACTCAGCTCTCACTGCAAGTCATTGGAAGAATTAACACCAGATGTGACTATATCCTGAAGCCTGTTACTCTCAGGTTGCCATTAAAAAAGCACCTTCTTTCCTGGAATTACACTATCTCTGCATGCACAACATCCTCACCTACCCAACAGCTATGTAATCCTTGCTAAAGGGGACAAAATAGGATATGAAGACTTTGCTTTAACAACAGCCAAAGACATACCTGGAAGATAGGAAGGTAGAGTAGAGTAAGTAGAGGAGGATCTAGAAGGACATGTTTAGGGAAGGTAAATGATGGAGCTTGAAGATGAAATACCATGTTGTTTCCATTTAGATACTCTACAGTTTTTCCTTCTATTTGTATTTAGAGACTGATACATACCTATTTGGAGTGAGATACGAATACAGCACAATGTTTGCAGCCCTGTAAGTTGCACCTTGCAGCTGTACAATGAGGGTACACAAGCTGAGGAGATGTCTGAAACGGGATGTCGTGAGGTGGCCCTGTCCGAATTAATTCTCTCTATTCCCACATGCATTAAGAAGCTCAGTCATGGACTTTATGCAAAAGAAAGTCTCTGTTCCATGTTCCTGGGAACATGGCACTTAGAGATATGACACCTTCCCAGCCCTCCTGGAGAGGAACCCTGGACCACCACTGGAAGTGCTCCTCTCCCATCGCCTCATCCCTGACTCCTGCCCCAGACAGAGGTATCTGTCTCTTGCTGCGGAATGGAAGCAATTTTCTTAAAATGCACAAGAACCTGATGAGAAAGTAGTGACTCTGCCATCCTGCCTCCTGCAGGAGCACGTCACTGTCACTCCTTTGGGAGACAGACATCTGTAGTGGCTGCATTCCCATTTCCAAGGAAGTGGGAGCAGGGCCATGCAATCCCTGGGGAAACAAGCCAAAGGCTTGGATTTTGGACAGTCTAGGACC
The DNA here is from genome assembly GCF_003343035.1 of Apteryx rowi. Lineage (NCBI taxonomy): Eukaryota > Metazoa > Chordata > Aves > Apterygiformes > Apterygidae > Apteryx > Apteryx rowi. The sequence continues at coordinate 764,982 of NW_020449586.1, read as the reverse complement.
TTTTAAAATCAACTTTTCCATTCTGTGCAGGATCTTTGGTGGTGGAGAGATGGAGGAATGCAGCTAATGTGGTGTTTCCCACACAGGCAACTGCCCCAGGGGCAAAAAGTGCATTCAAAGGGCTCCCTCCTGTCACCAGCACCTCCACATCATGCTCCTGGTGTCCTCGGCAAAGCCTTCTGTGGTTCTCTTTAACCTCTTTCCAATCCCTGTTCAGCACAAAACATGACTCACCCCTCCCTGTTCGTCTCCCCCACATCTGGAAGCCATCTGGGTTGCACCGCAAAGCTTTGCCGGCTCCCTCTCCCTGCTKCAAAGGCGATCAGGGAGGAGAAGCCCTATTCCAGCCATGTCAGCCGTGCACATACCCTACCTGGGCTGCAATACCATTTCCTACCCTTCTTCAGCAACCGTCTGTGAGCTGACAGGTCTTACAACTCTACCCTGTCCCTCTGTTTTCCTCCTTTGTATGACCCATCTCTGCGATGGTGGGCAGTGGGTTTACGGATTTTTGTACCACCATAAGAGCGGCAGTATTGAGCTCAATGAAATGTTCAATAACCCCAGTACCCTGCCTCCAGCTCTGGCCAATAGCAGATCCTTCAGGAGGAACACAGAAGAGGACAAACACATAGTGATGCTTCTCCAGAACACTCCCCCAGCATGGCATGGACTTTTATTCTCCAGATTTTTTTTTTTTATGATGTATGTAAATTATTAGTCCCTGCAATATCTTTTGTGGGGAGGTCCACATCTTGATGACACACTATATAAAGGATCAGCAGCAGCATTTTCATGGCCACTTCAGGCCATTCTGTTTTGCTGCCAAAAGGCTGCCAATGGCATCTGATTCTCACACCCACACTGGCATCCCTTGCAGTTCAGCAGCGACTCTGGCGACTGCCTGAGGCAGGGGCAAGCAGGAACAAAGCTAACAGCCTTATCCAGGACACCGGGCCCCTGCAATCCAAAGGCTCGTTCATGTCCCTGAAGTTATGAATCACTGTGTTTTGTGGATCCTTGGCTGCTGCAGCAACCCCTTGAGGGAGCCAAAGACAGCTGTKAGCATAATTTAGAGCTCCCCGGGGGCCAGTCTGGAGGTCCTCTGAGTGCCAGACCAACTTGAGTTGGCCRGAGGAGCAGGCATGAAGCCATCTTTGCCCAGCTTTGTGCCAAGCACAGCTCTGCTGGAGCATGAGGCCAGACCTATTCTCTGTAAAAGCATCCCTTCTTTTTCCCTTTCTGTTTTAATTACTCACTTTTCTCTCTCATTTGATGTTTTGTCCTCAGACAAGATGGAATGTCAGTACCCAGCTTGGGGCTTGGCCCTGTAATGGAGTGAAACCAGTTTCAGAAGAGGAGAAAATCAGTTGTGTCTGGGATCCTGAACCCTCCTTTCTTTTAGATCAGTGTCTTGCCATTTGACTTTCTGGTTTCCAGTTAAGCACTAACGCAGATCAGAGCTTTTCCTGCAATGGAGYATCACTCATGCAGATCCTCTGGACTCTGCTGCTGTGGCTGAGCTCACATGATAACCTTAACTTCACAAAAACATTAATCTGAATCATTCTCTTTTTTCCTTTACCTGACTATTAATTTTCACGGAATCTGTAGGAACTTTGGATGGTATTGGTAGCATGCAGACACCCATGCTGCCGATGCCTGTCTCTTCTTGCACTAATGGTCTACACTCCACTAGCTGTGCAGTCAATGGAGAGAAATAGGGTGTGATTCCCYTGAGCTGTCCTGGCTGTCTGCTTTCTGGTGAGACAAATGCATAGCAGAAACCATTTTTTSTCTTGCTCACTGTTACTCTGATGGAAGCATCTGCACCCTGGTGTCCAAAGTGAAATGAGCCCAATCMCACACTCAGCATCTTTGACATTTCTAGCTGCTTGGTTCAGCATGGATGAAATTAGTCTACTCGATTTATCTCACTAACTTTTGAAAGATTTGGAAGTCATGGGCAGGTGGTGCCGGAGACAGACACATACATTCAGGATACACTGRCAGAGAGATCGATTTCATTAGGAAACTTTATGACAAATGACTTACCAGAGTCCTCATTATATTTCACTGCTAAAAGAGGCCAGTAGAAGTGAAGGTGTTCACAGGAATGAGATGGGAAATGTGACAGATGGGAAAAGCACAGAATTCCTGGAGAAAACAGCAACTGCAGCCAACCAGAGGCACTGGGGTCAATGGCATCTTGGTGAACAGCACCCCTTGAAGGTGAAGACAGCTTGCTGCATCCTTTGCTCTCTCTGGCATTACTCTGGGACAGGGACTACTTTTGTTTCTCTCCAGCAGCAGTGCTGCTGCCTGTGTCATTCTGGAATCTCCTCCTGCATGTTTAGTGCAAGGTAAATTCCAGGGGGTGAGTGGCATAGCAGTGGTAATGTCTTATATTTCCCCTCCTCTTTCTCATTTGCAAGCTTTGCGTGAAATCTACCCTTTCCACRTTGAGAGAGGATATTGGGCAAGTCTCTCCGTTCCAGAAATAAACTTAAATGCTTTCCTAATTTCCTAACATAATATGTTTTCCCTTTTATTTTAATAAAAATAACAATAATAAAACAAAGCACCCTTCATCCGTTTCTTTTTCTTACACAAACACRTAATCCTGGTGCCTTAGTGTCTCATCAAGAAAATCCAGACTGGAGGCTGCAGCCAGGACTCTGTGCCACCTAGATATTTTGGACACATATTTGGACTCGCATACGCACATACGCACACATTTTGCCTTCCCTGCCTCAGCAGGACAAGTCTTCAGATCTTTTCTCGCATCCACAAGCTTGAATGGATATACTGAGCCTCAGCAGGGAAAGGTCATTTCCACTCATTGACATTCAGGCTGTCTCCCCATTCGTACACTTCAAGTGATATTTATGTTTAAAGAGCATCCGACTGGCTGAGGGAAGACTTTCCATTCATCAGGATTTCTGGGAAGAGGGAACTTTCACACCTGTAGGGATATGGATTTTTGACAGAAAAATAACCAAACCCTAATGCATCTTCTCCTAATGGCCCTGCTCAGTCACTGTGCCGAATCTGTTAGCTGTCTCRTGATGTGGTTTCCTGACAAAAGAAGGATTTTGTGAGCACACACCTTGTGCCTGGCTGTGTGTATCTGCCTGCCTGTCAAACCAATCCCCCTCTCTTCAGCTAACAACTCCCGAACTTTCTGATGAACTTCAATCAAAATTACACAGTGAGGTTGTATTTTCTAAAAAATGTTATTACGGATGAAGAGTGAGTAACTTCTGAGAGAGAAAAAGAGAGATTTAGACAGATAGGGTGGAACAGCTGGTTTGCACTCCTGTTCAGTCCTTCCTCTCCATGCTAAGAAAGCTACCCAGGGTGCTAACGAGTTGCCAACAGCATGTGAGTCTTTGAGGGCATGGATGTGATGGGAACAGAGCCCCAGCCAGGTCTGTAGAGGTGATTCCCTATATCACAACTCATATTCCCACTCGGCAGTGAAATCAGCCATTAAGTCTTAATGGCAGGACCATAACTGTTACAGGGGTAAGAAGTTGAGGGAAGAGGGAAGTTGATAAGACAGAGCAGATCTGAGCTGGATGGGATGGAGTTGCTGAGGGGAGAGCAGCAGATGAGAATCAAATTTGTGCAGAGATGGGAAAGAAGAGGAGACTTGATCTAGGAGAACAGGATGCAGCAGACACATTCTGCTCAAAGGGTAGGTTAGCTATGAAAACTCTGGTTCACCTATACTTGTCTCTTGCTTTTGCAATCCCCACCCATATGCTTGTCCTGAACCTCTCCACCCTGTCTCGTGCCACCACTTAGAAATCAGTCAGATTTCTCAAAATCAAAAAGTCAGATCCCAGCAGCAGCTCTTCTCTGCTGCTGACTGTGCCAGACAGCATCGTGGAGCACTACGCACATGGCGTAGGATACAGGCAGGGCTGTCAAGCTTGTCTGTCAGAGAATGCGCTTTAGGGAGACTCCAATTTCATGGTCAACAATCCATGAAAATCAAATTCTGGCAAATAAAAGTTTGGACAGCCTAAGTAATTGTAACAAACAGCCATGCATGGGTACAACTGCATTATGTTATCCTAGACACTATGTAGACGTAGGACAAAGAAGGCAARGAACTTTCCTTCTAAGAAAGTAATAAAAGCAACATCAAAACTACCAAGAATGCTTTGTGCCCCATTATCACGGTGAATTTCACAGTCCATCACTGTGCGCTCCCAGGGCGTCTGTGAGCGCTGTCCCCATTTTACCAAGAAGGAATGACTTACCCCAGGTCACCCAGCAGCCRTGCAGCTGTGCCAGGAACAAAACCCAATCAGATAAAAGCATCAGAGAAAGAGAGAACAGCCAAACTGTGCTCTGGAGTGATTGGTCAGATGAGGTAACAACCAGAGAAAGCCGCAGACGGAGCTTGGCAGGATGCAGGAGTCGCATGGGCCTCCCACTCTGGCAGAAAGTAGAAGTTRCTTGGGCTTTTCAGGTCTGCCAGCCGGAGTGCTCACCCAGTGCCGCACAGGTTCAAAGGAGACATTTAGGGATGGTTCACCCCTCCCTGAGCCTCCCACACCTTCCCGCCATGTGCAGCAGCAGATGTTAAGGAAGTTAAGGCAAGCTGAGCTCACTGCTGAAGTTATTACTGAATGTGTTAGTTATTTTGGAATCCAGGTGTGCCAGGAACATCTTTACTGCAGGGGTGAGGAGRGGAAAGGCATTCCAGCACTGTTTGGCCTGGTATGTCCTCTGGTTCTCCTGATGGAGCATTGCTCAGAGAGGTTGTACAGTCTCCATTCTTGGAGGTTTTCAAGACCAGACTGGAAAAAATGCTGAGCAACCTGATTTGACCTCACAGCTGACCTGCCCCGAGCAGGACGTTGGACTAGAGACCTCCTGAGGTCCCTTCCGACCTGAATTATCCCATGACCCTATCAACTGTAGTCCCTCAGCCATAGCTTCACCATCTGCAGGGTGATTCCACACTGGCCTGAAGTCCTGGAGCCAGTCCTCTGCAGTAATAATAATAGATAATCTACAATAGCACCATTGGGTTACCATCAGTCCTGCCTACATGGAGGTACATGTCCCATGCACCTCCTCCCGCCCAGAAAGTAGAAATGCTCAGCTGCCTTTTGCAGACCTTATATAAATAGGACTCTCCTATAACGTATGTCCTAGAGGCCTGGGGCTTTGAAAGTAAGAAAACACTCTCTCTCTCTCTTCCTTCTGCCTTCTATTCTTCCCTCTCTCACACTCTTTCCGGGCTGGCTGTGATTTGGTTAGCAACTTTTTTAAGTTCCAAGAGTCCTATTGAAGATATCACAGCCTTCCAAGCTGCTGCGTGTCCATCAAGGCATGATAACTACATTGCACACTCAGCATGCAGTAAGCATGAGGTAAGTCGGTTGCATTTAACCTGTACTGACAGCAAGGCAAGCTCAGTCACTGCCTTCCCCATGACGGCAGAATGAGAGGGCTCACACAGAGAGTTACCTGCAGTCAGCTGACAGTTAGCAACTTGATCATCCATCACCATGCGTCTGCTGCTCTTCTGCCTCTGCTCCTTGTCCTGGGACTTTCCACAGTTATGCTAACCTGAATAGAGGGATTTTGTGATATGAGCACACTGCTTTCTCTTCTGACCCAAGGAAGACCTCAGGCCGGACTTCTCAGACTTCAACCACCAGTCGTATCACCTTACTTTCTTATTTTCCAGCATAAACTCCTCTCTGCTCCACAGCTCTCCTGCCAGGGCCAACTCTTCCGTTGTCAGAAGTGTTCCATCATGCTCCCTTCCTCCCATAATCCCTAAGATAGCAAAGCATTTGATCTCTCTTCTTAGGGAAGGCCAAAGGGATAAGCCCTTGGCCTTCTTGGCCCACACGGTGGAAAAGATCTCACGCCAGGTAATCCTATTGTTCCCCATCCCCTCTACCTGACACTGTCACGTGCTGTTTTGCTGCAAGATCCCAGACGTTATAAGATGACTGGGGAAGTTCAGTTTCGTACTGAMGGCTCCAACCACATTAGTATTAAATTCTTATACAATCAAAGCTGCCCGCAAAGTAAAGCCAATGATCTACCTGATTTGGATGTTCTTGGCACCAGACAATAGACTGCAATTTTCCAACAGAATTGACTTGTTGTAACACAAGGCCTTTTTTTTTTTTTTCCCCAAAGTTAGCTTGTTTGCCCTCCTGCCAGATTTTGTTAGTAATACTGTGGCATCAGGCCAACTTGCAGCCTGTTTGGAGTTCATCTAAAAACCTCTAGTAAAACAAGATAGAGGTTCCATGTTTCGCTTGAAAGATGGAAAGCTTCAAAAGGCCATTTGTGGAGGCATCAACCAGACTGTCTGGGGTCCCAGTCCTCAAGCAATTACCTCATCCTGTTAACGAGCAGTTTACTTCAGGCTGTACTGAATAAAGATCTCATTCTGACGCTTGACTTTAGAGAAGCAGTTGTTCAGTCAAAGTTGATCATACAAGTTCTCTTACTGATTTTGCTGTTTATCCATCTTTTTCAAAGTATARATCTCTAAAGAGACACTGAAAATGAATGAAATACACCCTGATTTTTCAAGCTCAGTATACACCATCTTTCTAGGAAGTCAGCTTTCTAGCCTAGTCAGTTTTCATTTGTCTAATTTTGATTTTTTTTTTTTTAGATGGATTTTTCAGGAAAATTTCACAGTTGTGATGCCACAACAAAAGAACATTTTTAATGCTCTTTCTTTAATGAGCTGCCCAGTGATCTAGGGACAATACTTTAAAATGTGGATGCCTTTTCTCATGGCATGATAACGGTGACAGAAAAGAGTTACACTTTCCATGGAAGTTTCCACAAAACACTTTCCCAGTAGATTCTGCTTCTCTYGTTTTTGGCCTCCTTACAAATACTAAAGACACCTGGGAGACATCACTTTCTTCAGACTTTGGCTTGATGTAAGCCCGTTACCTTTGGGCTATTAGCAGATGTGAACAATGTATTCATGTAAAGCCAACTCAGTAAACAATTCTGTTGATGATGTAGAAGAGTGACCTGACTCCAGATCCCTCCAAATCCCACACTTCAATCTGCTTTACGAAACTCAAATGCAGTAAAGAAATCTGTTTTTCACAACATTAGCATCTTTGTCTGAACATGGTCTGTCCACAGAGTGTGACAGTTGGGTGTGAAATTCTTTTCCTATTCTGTGAATTTTATTTTAAAATCTCAGCAAGTTTCCCACAATAAATTGCAATAAAAAGTTGAAATATTCAAAGTGCTGATACGCAAAAATTTAGTGATGGGGAAAGGAGGATAGTGGTGTTCAATGAAATTGTCTGGTTTTAATTTTTTTTTTAAAGAATAAAAGTTTTCATTTTAATTTATCTTTACACTTGTATTCCAACGAGCTTTAATTTCAAACAAAAGCCCACATCATTTGGTCATTTAAAATGGCCATAAAACATGCCAAAATGAAGCAATTTCAAAACTCAAAATCTGATGTGAGTCAAGAAATTCTTCTTTCCATCCGTTGAAACATTCAGTTTGAATGAAGAACCATTTTTTAACACAGAAGAGGTTGTGCTGAAATATTCCCAGGCAGCTCTAATGCAGATGTGATGGCTGAGAAGTACTTTTTACAGAATTCCTTGTCCAATGGCAGGAATATTGACTTCTGCAGAGCTGGGGGATTTCCTGTAATACCAGATAAATCTGCAATGGGGAGACTTTTCCTTACTAAAGACTGAATAGAAATTCTGAACACTTTTGCCTGGAAGCACTTTGAGACACACCTTAGCATTATCCAGTAATAATGTGGAAAATAACTAAGACTTTGCCATGGGAAAGCTGATGCCATCTCACAGCTCTGAGGTAAATGCATACAGTTGTATTTTTTTTCCCATGTCTCCTCCCAGCCTATCTACAAATCACTCTCCAGCCACTCCAGTGTTTAATTCATGCGAAAAATCAGCAGTTCAAAGCACTCCTTCCTCGCCTGGAATATTTCAGAAAACCTTTGGTGTAGTATTTCCATTTGATTTGTGGCTTTATCTAATCCTGGCACTTGTTGGTTCAACCCACTCTGGAAGATAGTCGCAGACAGACACTCCTCCTGTGGAGGGTACTGCCAAGAGACACTAGCGTTAATATTCAAAGTCTCCATGAGGACTGGGTTTCTCCTTCCTTCCACTTGTCCCTATTGAAGAAACAGTGAGGAAGGACACAGTCTGCTAAGTCAAATCACTAAGGTCTGCTTCAAACTGTGCCATGGTTTCACTATGTGAGCAGTCCAGGGTGTGACAGCAAAGGACCTAGCGCGCAAGTCCTTGTGAAGTTCCTCACRGCATCACCTTAGCACAACAGCAAATGGTTTGTGGGCGCTTGTAATGGCTTTCCCTTGTTCTGTATTTCTTTAGGGGCACCGTTCCAGGACACCGTTCCCCAAGTCGGCATTCCCCCACAAAACTGCTTTGGGGTTTTTGTTCCATCCTGCCTTGTTTTTCACTACAGTGAAATGATTGCGAAGGCCTCTCCTTGTCTACACTACTTGAAGTTTCTACTCTCCCCTCTATCCTTCCTTTTGTGAATGTCAAGCAAAACCTAAACTCATATTGAATTCATTTCCTCTCTGGATACCTCAGTACCAAATATTTTGTGCAAACGGGAGTAAGCTGGACATTTTCCACTGAACTAGGAGCTCCCCCTGAACCTGGATCTCAATCCCATCTGAATACTGCAGTCTTCAGTAACATTGCAACAAGAAATGCACATGAAAACCAGGACCCTGTATGATAGCTATTGGCTTTGAGAGGCTTCAAATCACACTGGTAAAGCCGCACTACCTCCCTCACCTATGACCCAAGCCAGCTGGAGCAGTCAGAAGTTTGCTCAGTCTCTGCTGAGTGTCTAGGACCTGAGAAAGCTGAACTGATGGCTGCCAGATGATGTAGACAAAAGTCTACATGGCCCATTATCAGGAACCAGGACAAATCATCAGCAGTCCCAGTGTTCCTGGAAAGCCTAGTCTACCTGGGCATCAGAAACCACAAAAGGGAGTCAAAAGAGAGAATCATTTATAGAGCGTAGAATGGATGAGACATATAGTCTGGATACAGGGAGAATTGGCGCTCCATTGAGCTATGGGACGGTTTCCTAAATGAAAGTGCTGGAAACCCCAAAATATATTAATTTTAACAGTCCAAAACCAGGAGAATGGTTATGTTTGGATCTAACCTTCATGACTGGCTCTTGGCTTTAAAAGAAGCAGCTCTCCCCCAGATTGGATCAGACTTCTCCCTGAAACATAAATGCTCAGCCAGAAAGCAGTGACCTCGAGGTAGGAATCAATGGATGACATTTTAGAATTACTAGGAAAGTTACTTTTTGAATATCTTACTGGTCCTTTACAAATCTGTTCATAAAAAAAAAATCCTCAAAGTTTGGATCTTTGAAGAAGTTTGGATTCAAATTGTGAAATTTTGGCTGAACTCCAGCTACAGAAAATACAAGGTAGCTAATCATCCTTCAGCATAAGCTGAAAGTCAGTATGTCCTTATTAGAGAGTTTAAGAAATAGGAAGATAAAGTTAAGTTTTTCATATAATTGATAACTCTCAGAAACTTTAGGTTTAGGTTTGGACAAGTGTCAGACCCTTACTGCTTATCATGGTTGCATTTGATTCAAACCTCCCTGAAACAGAAAGTCAGGCAGGAAATATTTTGCCATGTAGAGCACTTCCTGGGCTTGAGGAACCAGAAATTCCACAGGAACAGTTCTTCCTCACAGCATTATTGTTACCTTAAGGCTGGTCTCAGACAATGCTGACAATCCACAGAATCCAAGCAGAAAAGGAAAAAGAAAAATGTGCAAACTTTACCCTAGGGCAAGGTACTGCTGTTCCCTCTGCATGGTGTCCCAGACTCTTCTGATCTGCAGTGTGCATTGCTGTTTCCAGCATCGTGGTAAGACTGGAGAAAGGTTAGACAYGCTAAATGAGAGAGTATTTTTCTTCTTCGGTACCTATAATGGTRGGTCGTTGACAGCTGCTAGTGTCAGACACAATTTCAGACAGAGCTTATTAGAAAGAAACGCAAATCCAGCTATGCATCTTTTTTCCAATGAGAAATAGTTGCAAGAAATGGTGGATCAAACGTTTCACAGAGCAAACGCTTGGCTTGCTGCCAGTTTTAGCTGAAATTCATCAAACAGAAGGACATGAATGTTCACCTGTGAAGTGCGTGTTCATATGTGGGTCCGCACGTTAACACACACATAAATTCCCTATCCACTTGCATATGCATGCATCATGTATACACACAGTCGGAGGATGACAACCTGAATGCGGTGGAGAGGTGTGAAGAAATGACACAGCTGAGAGCGGGGGGGAATCATTACGTCTTCCATCTTGACACAGGCTGTGCTATTGTATTTAGCTGCTTCTGGACTGATCTCAGGGACTGCATCTGATTTGCACTGAATTCTCTCAGGCAGCTGAATCAATTGCACATGACAGAGCGCAAGGATTACAGAAATGTGTCTGATAGTCCCCACCTGGTGTCTGAGAGCTGCCATGGTTTCCAGATTTTAGGCTGCCAGGCGGTGATGTGGGCTAATCATTCACTCAAAGGGCTGGCCAGACTTGTGACAGATCTGTTGGTCCTTCTGCAGCCAGGTAGCCTCAGTCTGACCACAGCAGGTAGCAGAAGAAGGCTGCTTAGGTAAGAAATATGGTTTTCCTTGGGTCTGCTGCTCTTTGGTCACCTGTTTGTATGAAGAGGATTCATAGGGGAAGCCTCATTCTTGCAGAAGTTTTAGGAGGATGAATCCTTGGAGAACCACAAGCATTGGTCCTCAAACCTGCTACTAGCACCTGTGATTGTTAGTGCCTCTCCTCTGCTCTCCTCTGCTCTGCTCTCCTCTCCACCCCGCTCCTCCTATCCTTTTTTTTCCCTTCTCTTCCCCTCTTTTCCCTTCTTTTCCCCTCTTTTCCCTTCTTCTCCCTTCCTTTCAACAGTTATGTTTAGCACGCTGAGGCTTGGGCAGGCTGCCAGCACGCAAACCATCAGCCAGCACACCTCGCTAGGAACCAGACACTGCACCAATAACAGAGCTTAGTAGTTAGCCCTTTGCAGCAAGCAGAGATTTGAAAGGACTGCCTCTGACATTTCATTAGGAGCTCAAGATAGCCCAGGTCCCAAACCTGCTGCCCACATCCAGGATACTCTTACAGCAAGTGATGGGGCTCCGAAATTCTATTTTTGACCTGCTATGTGTAAAAAGAACATCATCATGTCTAAAAAGAGAGGTGGGAAAGTGAAGAGAAGGAGAAAAGTGTTGTCACTGAGGTGTGTCCTAGGGTGCAAGCCTTCCTTCATCGCTGTTAGCTTTTCACCATCAGGGATGATCGCTGGGGCTCTGAGCAAAGCAGTCTTACGCAGAGGTGGGATGTGTGCTCATGTCCAGGCCTATTCCTAAGTTTAGCCTTCAGTTTTGGGGGAAAGGAGGGCAACTGCAGAACATAACAAGGGCCATCGCATTAGCAGAATGGCTCGGGTCACATCTGTGAAGCAGGTGTTAGAAGTGAGGCCAAGAGCACAAGTGAGGCACAGAGACGCGATTGTTCGTAAAGAAGCAGAGACTGATGGTAACCGGGAGGCAGCGCTGGCAGCTCCAAGCACTGGTTAGACAGATCCCTGCCAGGCATGAGGGCAAATCAAAAAAAAGGAGAGGTCTGCTGTTGGCAAATGTCCAGGGCTTCTCACTCAGATTCTGCTTTGGGACCAATGTGTCCTGGAAAATTAGAGCTTTTCCCAATCAGCGCCTCAGAAAAGGCCTCATCTTTGGTCGATTCTGAGAAGAAAGGCTATAACCCTGGGTCTGCTTACAGCAGTGGGAGCGCTGCCATTGCTTTCTTTGGTTCTAATAATTCACACTGTTCTGTTTTGTTTTTCAAGTTATTATATTTTTTTATTATGCCCAAACATTTTCTTTTCCCCATAGGGCTGGAAGATGCCAGGGGCTGACACTAGGATCACACACACACAAAGGAGTTGCTGCCTCCTCCTTCCTCTTTTGCTAAACTCTTGAATTGTTTTGGCCCGAGCAGATTTTTCTGGTTATTTCCAGGAGAAAATTATATGTGATTTTAACAAGGCACTGATGGAAAAGTCAAGTTGGCTGGAGAGCCTCTCAACATCCCATCTTCTTCTTCCTCCACTTCTCTTCTGAGTGGGTCTATAAGAGGAGGGAATGCAATCAGTCTGGTGACATATAATCTGGAGCCTGTCCCATTTTGTACCTCTTCAAAAAACTGACCTCCGTTAGAAAGATTTCCTGGTTAATAAGGAGAGCAAGCACTGGCAGCCGAACTTGTCTGAAAAAAAAAAGAAAGCAAAAACAAAAACAAACAAATAAGCATAGGAAAGATGTAAAGGGCACAGAAGACAAAAGGATCATGCACGGCAGATACAGTGAACAAAACACAGCTAGGCACAAGCCATGGCCAGATACCAAGGGTCTTCATGAGGGAGATAAAAGGAACCTGCCATGACCAACCAGCCTGAAAATCCCAGTGAAGGCATGGTAGTTACCTTTTCAGCTGTTCTCACCAGGTCAAGGTGAACCCTAAAGGTGCTGATACATTTAGGGGTCATATAAGAGGGGGAAAAAACTATTTTGGAAATTAAAGTCACAGAAGATCAAGCTGCTGGACTGATGCTTCAGAGAAGATCTTCCCTGCAATTACCCACTTGATCCTGTTAACACAACACTCCAGCATCCCCAGTACTGCATGTAGCATCCAGAAAACTGGAGCCCAGAAGCACCAAAGCTCAGACCTTCAAAGTGCTCTGGCTGTCTAATGTCCCTGGCTTTCCTTCTTCCCACTGATATAGCATGGTAGCCACCCCCCCACACTCAAAAGTTACCCCCTGAGGTTTGCACAAGGCTGATGAGGCTGCACACAGCTGTGGCAGTGGGGAGCTTGTCCCAGGGAGGACAGCTTCCTTGAAGGTGACTTGTGAGGACGACCAGGCAAATTAACATCTTCTGAAGCCACAGAGTCCAAACCATCCAGACAACTGGCTTCTGACCCTGTTACTTCTTACAGCAAGGAGTTGTCAGTGCCCATAAAGCAAATCATATCATCTGAAAACCCTCTACCTCTTCTCTGGTTCCAAACGATCACTGAGGAGTTGAGAAGCTGCCTTACTTGATTACTCAAAGCAGCTCCCAGAGGAGCAATTCTTTCTGACTGAAGCTCATTTGCAGAAAATCTTCTGCGAGGACTGAAAACCCCAGCTGTGCGGGTTGGTTGAGTTTTGCCTGAATAGAAGTGGACAKGGCTGAATGAGGCTAGATCCAGCTGAATGAGGGTAGTTCTTGGAACAAGGATTCGGAGATGGGTGCGTTGAAGGGAGGAGCTCAAAGTTTAGGCATGCAAAATTCCCCTCTTTCAGTGGGGTTTCTTCGAAATCCTTTTCAGCGCATGCTTCTTCCTTGAACGCTTGTGCCAAGAAAACCCATTGGCTGCAACATCAGAGGGAACCTAATGCAGAAAAGATTGCGAGCCCAGGGGGACAGAATTTCTTTGAAAAGCCCACCCCAGGCGTGTACGTACCAATGCTTGCATACATGTGTGAATCACACACGCAGCTGATGACGTGCGTGCACAACGCAGCCGTTTGTASCTGGGAGCCTCTTGGGGAGGTGTGGAAAAGCTTCAGGACCATCCAGGCAGGAGGCACAGAGGAAATGAAGCTTTTATAACTCCAACAGCAAGGCTGATTCTTTGGATCAGGCTGTGGCAGGGTGCGGATTTCATGTGGAGAACGAGTCCCCGTGCTCAAGCCTTGATTGATATGTGCTGACCGAGAAAAGGCTAACCCAGGAATGTCCATACGCACGCTGGGACGACATGTGCAAACAAACTCACTCACATAAACAGTATGCACGCATGCAAGAGTTCCCACACCGCCTTTTCCTGGCATACTGACACATGCTGTACCTTAGGGCATCTCCCTGGCCACTGGGGCTACCGCAAAGGCCAGCCCAGCTGCCGCAGGATGGGAGCAATGACCCGGGATGCTGTGGAAAAGCCAGCTGTTATTAGTGGGGTATCCCTGGAATGAGACGTGGGACACAGTCACTGACCACTTGTGGTCAGACAAGCATCACAGGACATTTTACATAGGCAAGGAGATAATAGCAGCCTCACTGGCCTAACTCCTATATAAATAGGGAACATGCTGCTGACCAAATACAGCCGCTGTTGTCTGGAACAGATATTTTCCTTTATGGAATCGTCTGTTAAAATGTCACTGATGTGAAACGGCAGCTGTGCCCGAGGTAGCAACATCCACCCTGTGAGCCCATGGGCCAGCAAGGGACCTGCCGTGGGACATTTGCAGAGGTCCATGCACTGCCTTCCTGTGAAATGGAAAATGCAAACCCTAATCCTGGCCATTCCTCCAGCCCTCGTGCCTAAGATCTTCTAGAATCACATTTGGGCATGCTGAAGTTTAATTAGGTTAAAAAGCCCTGGCTCCGTACCCTAGCACCTTTCTCCAGATACACACCAACTTGCCAGTACTGAGTAATCTCTTTGAACTCCTGTGGCCATCAAAACCAAATGTTTGCTTCTCTATTTATCACTGTTGCCATCCTGTGCTCTCTCGGAGCCGATGTAGCTGGAGTGGTGGGTCCAATATCCCATTTTCTCACTGCCTGTCCTCAGTGTTCAGGGGAGAATCCAGGTGCGTTAATAATTCCTTGCTTGGCCTGCAAGAGGCTGAAGCTTTCCTAGGTAGAGTTGGTCCCTGAAAAGCAGGAGTCCTTGACAAATGCAAGAGTGCAGTTTTTCCTAGCTAAAGGAAAACAGCCCAGATCCTGGTCTGCTTGCTCCTGAGTTCCTCACTCTCTCTGGGACCAGTTCACCCTCAGGTGGATGGACTCTTGCACCCAAAGGAAAGGAGCAAACATTGAACGAAAGTGCTGATGTGCTCAGCCCATCCAAGATCAGATGCTTCAGAGATGCCTGGGAAAGACGTCTGGTTTCCCACAGAGCAGGGGCTGTGCTACTTGCATTTCAGAGCAGAGCAAAGAGAAGAGCTGGACTGTTTTCTGCTCAGAGCCATGCTAATCCCTGTAGTCCCAGCTGTGAGGAGCTCCTCTGCAGGGCAGGCTGCTCRGGGAAGGTTCTCCCTCTTGCGGAGAAGCACAGGAAGAGATTCCCGTGCTGGTGGGGGGCAACGCATACCTCTTCAGGACTGAGCTCTGCTTGGCTGGGGGTTGACACGACACTGGGAAAGCCTGCCCCATGCAAATGCAGCCTCTGGGRCCAAATCCTTCCTCCACGTGTGGAAGGCAGGAGGAGGTTTATCAATGAGGTGGCTTGTGCTTCTCCTCCAAGAAAAGTCAGTTTTGCTCTGTTTAGCCTCTGTCTGCAAAAATGCTCCCAGGCATGGGGAGATGCAWCAGGTGAGCGCTGCAGCCACGGGGCAAAGCTGCCCCTTGGAGGCTGTCCTTGCAAACTTGCCTCCATCACTAAATGGAGAGGTAAAATATATTTTTATCGGTGAACTTTGCCTCTGCTGAGACTGTCAGCATAGCAGTCACATTAATGCAATAGGAGGGTTTGCAGCCTGGATGCATGTTCCAAAGGAATTTGATGAAGCCACATCAGGTTCGGTCTGTTGACTTGGATCAGCAGCTGGGGCCAAATTACTGGAAGTAAGTCAGGGTTTTGCTGGTAAAAGGCCATGTACTAAAAGGATCAACAGCCTGTAGCGTGTTCCCTGAGCTGTCAAGGTCAGAGAGCCAGGGTTTCATCCCTGGTCTTTAGAGGCAGGAAGAATTTGCCATGCTTTAATTCGTGGAAAGTGCATCCAAGTGGAAAGTCTTTCTGCTAATCAGTGAAGTAACTGTAAAAAAGAAAAAAAGAATAAAAAAAGTCTTTCAACAACAAACAAACAAAACCCACTCCCAGGATGACAAATCTGACTGCTACCAAGTATCACTCCCCAACTTTTCCAAGAATATGGATTTCGYAGAATCATAAACCAATTTCAGTTGAAAGAGACCTCTGGAGTTTTTCTGGACTAATCTCTGGTCTAATCCCTTCTGGAAGCAGGATAAGTAATTTTGCTTGGCATATTGGTCCGTAAGCACAATTAGTCACCCTGCTTATGGATGCATGATGAAGTTCTAGTATGGCTAGTGCTCCCTGTCCCCTTGTGCAGACTCTTGCAGGGTCGATGGGAAAAGTCCTGCACAGAGCCTGGACTTCTGGATACTAACGCATGAGACTGAGTCAGAGCTCCTTCAGGCTGAACARTCATAGAGGGGGCCCATCTGTTTGTGATTTTGGAAACAGCGAAGATCTAAATGATCTCTCCCCTAGGAAAGGCTGGGAGGCTTCTGAGAGGCAGAGGGGTCACGATGCTGTGGTTTTCAAGGCAGAGCGTAATTGGTGATGGGAACCCGTGGGACAGAGCAGCTTCCCCTATCCTCCCTACCTCCCTTTGCCCCGCACATGGGCACACAATCACTGTAGCTGGCTCCAACATGACAGTGATGCCAGAGGAAAGATTGGCCTTGAGAAGTCACATGGTCTTTGCTCAAGCTAATGCAGCTCCCACCGACTGTATCTAGAGTTAGCTGACTCAGGGCTGGCTTATACTGCAATCCCACCTTCCTGACCAGCTAGGGACTACTGGAACCAAAATCTTGAATGACTGAGCGTTGCCATCCTTGGGTCACACAAGCGTATTGTTTTTATGGTGCCAAGTCTCAGAGCAGAGAGGTTGAAACCCAAGCACCGCTAAAAAAAATTGTAACCTAAGAGAGAAAGAAAGGAATGAATCTAAGATAGGGGACACCAGCCTGCCTGGTGGGATGAGTGAGGAAAGAGGGTCTGCATRGTCCCCTGACCCGCAAAACAGTTTGCAACTTTGTGAGTCTGTGGCCGGGAACAGCACTCTGAGACTCACCATTTTTCACATCCTGGACCCGAACATAATCACGGAAATGCTATCATCCTCCAAATATAATTCAGCTTTAAACATTCCCAGAGAGCCATTTTCATGCACCAGCTGCTGACCAATGGACACTTGATTCACTGACTCAGATGTTAGGAATAAACAAGGGGAAAGAGAGGTGACGAATGCAACTTAGGATGACACAGTTTGGCCAGGCTCTGGGTCAGAAGGCTACAGAACCTCTTTGACAGCAAAAAGTGGTATTGTCATGTGGTATGTCATTTCCTTTCGCAGCCTTGGAGATCACATCTAATTATGCAAGATTTAAGTGACATATCTCATTTTGTATTATTGCTTCTTTTATTTTTTCCTT
The DNA here is from genome assembly GCF_003343035.1 of Apteryx rowi. Taxonomy (NCBI): domain Eukaryota; kingdom Metazoa; phylum Chordata; class Aves; order Apterygiformes; family Apterygidae; genus Apteryx; species Apteryx rowi. The sequence goes on along the minus strand of NW_020449586.1, from coordinate 747,648 downwards.
CCTTTTTTCTTTTTTGTTGTGTTTTATCCATGCAGTTCATTAAAACCAGATGCTTTGACCTGGTTAACCTCCAGGCTAAGTCTGCTTGAGAACCTCCGGATGAGTTACCCTCCTGATGATCCAGGAGTGCTCAAACCAGCATTCTGACAATGTGCTGGTTCGGAGCAGGGTGAGCTGTGCTTGGTAGAGAACATTTCCTCCCGGAGATGCCCACTACCAGCCAGACCAGACTGACTTGGACCAGCTTCACTGTTTTCGAGTGCTTGACAAAGAGCTGGGACAAATCATCTTTCAGAGGATCTCTCCAAAGAGCTTCTCCTGGCTGCCCAGCCTGCTCTGTGAGTCTGATTCCTCCATCATACATCCTTGTTTCTGCCCCTTACTGGTCTGGTCAAAATTCAAAGGGAAGCAAGGAATAACATTGGGATGTGTAGACCTCCAGTGGGGGCCGTTTCCCTGGGACCCCGGGGACAAACCCTCCCCAGCAGCTGGTTGCTCCCTCCTCAGACACACACTGTAGCTGGGGCATCTCCAGCGATGTCCTTTCTTATTATACAGCTTTATCAAGCTGCAGGGGACCTGCGCTTTTAGGATGATTCCCATGTACGTTAGGGAGGCTTTTCCCAGATCTGGTAGTGTGAGCTCTATTTACACCCATTGTAATTTCTCTTTCTACCAGCCAAGAGTAGAGAGAGGCTGAGATTTCAGGACAGGTTCCCTGAATTTTCTCCCTTAAAAGGGCTGTGAACATTGTTTTCACTGTCTGCCCAAATTGCCTTCTCCTTCACTTTCAGTTTTCAGGGGTAGACATTCCTTTCCTCTCTCTCCCTAACTATCCATCTATCTAGTTATCTTCTGTCATTGCCCCTACACAAAACTACCCTGCACCCCCCATCAGGACACATGGGCCACTCAGGCAGTCTGTATTTATGTATTTATGCAAATAAAGGGCAGTGGTTACAGGTAACCTATTGGTAAAATGTTTTCTGAGAGAAGCTGGTCAGTCTGACCTATTATTGCTAAATATCTTCGTTAACGATCTAGATGAAAGGAAGAAAAATACCAGTAATGAAATTCAAAATTAGGACAAGGCTGTGGATAGGAAAAATAAATAAATAAATGAACGAACAAAGAAAATGTTCTGGAGAGATCAGTAGCATGGCCAGGAAACGAATACACAAAATCTTCCACTTGGAAAATGAAAGTTAAGACTGCTGGAGAAAAATGATCTGAGACAGCTATTCAGCACAGAAAAGTAAACTAGCAGGCACTGATTTTTAAACTAACGGCTGAAAGCAAGTTGAGCAGGTAGCGTGCCTTGTCAGCTCCCTGAAATGTGGTTTCTATAGGGCACATGAGCAGTTCTGAGTGGGAGATGACAATTAGGACAGGCAGAAAATGTTCTCTTGAAGTTGTTTTTCATTGGAAATTTGATTTCTARCACATGAAAACATTTAGGAAAACAATATTTGCTTTCCCTGACAACCTGGCTGTATTTTTACTGTTGTTTTTCATAGATGTATAGATTAAAAGGTGGAAAGTGACTCTTAACCTTTTAATTTGATTTGTTGATTCTAATCAAGGCTGAACATTTTCATCATGTTTACTCTGTATTTTACTCAATAATTTGAGTTTGAATAAAGTGTTCTTCCAGGCGGGTATCTAAGATACTCTCAGAAATGAAGAAACTTCTGGGGTTTGGATTAATTGTTTTAAAGCTGTATTTTATAAAAAGTTGAAATACTCTGCAGATATTTCTGGTTTTGCTTCTTTCTTAATTGGCACTTATCAATAGAGAAAGTGGTACAGTCACATCTAGAGCAGAGCACAGAGGGGCTGTGGATTATACCATGAAAAAAAAGGGAACAGAATGGAGACAACTTCTGGAAGGATGATTTTAAGAGGAAAGATTAGAGGAGCTGAGTATATACATATTTGAGATGCTGAACAAAATCCTGGACATATAGAAAAAAATAGCAAAATCTGGTATCTAACTAGCAGTCTTGCAATGCTTTTATTATACTGTTTTTTTTCAAAAGTGAGACAAGCTCCTACCAGAATCCCTTCCCTGTTATCCTGAAATCTGGAATGTACTTATTCTAATAGAGCAGTGCACATTATGATCTTTTTCGTATCCTTTCTCAATTTGGGATAATCTATATCGGTATAAATTTCCTTTACATTGGAATAACTACATCAGCACTATGAGGCGGATTGGTAAAGAGTCATGTGCTGAGCCAGAGTTTTTCTCCAGCATAATAGGAGAGCAGATGGGCCCTAAAAAGGAATTTAATAATCTGTATTTCCTGATTCCTAATTAATCATTAGTAGAGATATAGGTCACGGTCAAAGAGCAGATACACCAACACCAGTAGGCCATGAGAGGTCTCCATAAATGCTTATTTTCACAGTGTAGTAAGAGATTCAGAAAGTAATTCAATCTTCCCCCATCTCCCTAATCTTCCCTCTTTCCTTCCTCCCATCATAAGACTGGCTTAGATAAGCTAACCCAGCCACTCTTCCATGACACTGCTAACAACACACTCCCTTTGCTGCAGTTACTACAGAAAAACAACTTTAAAACCTCTTCTGTACCTATCTATTGTTGTGGTTCACTAGCTCGTCTCCAGTGAGACTAGCTGACTTTGTACAGCTCTATTGAAAAATCAAAACAGTTCATCAACATGGAAGTGAAATGTTTTGCTTCTACAGCTCAGGGTTAGGAGATATAAACCAAGAAAAAGGTGGAAAGAAGGAAGGAAGGAAGGAAGGAAGGAAGGAAGGAAAGTGATTATTCTGACTGATTAACTGATTATTCAAATATTGCCTTCAGAGTTCCCATAAATCAGTGATCACTAACTAATTTGCTGGCATTAGAAGGTATAAGACGAGATTGTCTTCTGATGCTTCCTGATTCAATCCCCTGAAGCCATGACTCAAGAACAAATCCATTTCAGATGGATCCTTTTCGGTCCACAATTCCATTGCATTGGAATTGTGGACGTGCTTACCCACGTTTCTAACAAATAACATGTTGCTTCTTTGTGTTCCCCATCTTCCTCTGTCCATCTCCTCTCTGATCTTCTGCCTAAGAGGTGAGCGATTTGGGGTCAGCTGGGCTTTATTCTGTGCCTGGCACTGCAGGATGATGGGCTGTGATTGCCATTCCCAGTTCACAATAGGGGATATTGTAGAGGATAGAGGATAATTCATAGCAGCAAGAAAAAGCAGGACCAGGAGACTTGAGCAGGGGCTCTGCACAAGAGGGTGAACCTGCTCCAAGGATGGAGTTATCTCGTTTAGCTTCGGCACGAGGCGGAAAGGTGAGGTTCATCATCCTTTGGGTGATATAGAGAAGTGATAATCATAGTAGAAATGGGGACTGCCTCCCTGTTTTGCATGTAATGAGTTTTTTAAAAGGGAATCAAGGTGAAGAGCATTGATACTTGACCTTTTTCTTCTTTTGCAAAGCCAAGATTGAATTTGTGTGTTCTGGAGCGAGGGGTTTTTGTTAACCAAAAAGATAAACAACAAAACAACCCAGCCATTCATAGGAAATGTTGAAAAAGGACAACTATTGGCCTGTGTGTTGTTGGAATAATTAACTTTTCTGTTCAAACAGCCTCATTTCAGTCTCGTTTCAGTTCTTTGAGTCCCAGACCATCTGTTCTCTGAAACCTTAAGGTTAATAAGTATTAAGAGCTCCTCCCCTAAGATTAATAAGAATGAAGAATGCTCCTTTTCAGGGCATTTCTCCACCTACAGCACAGTCTGCAGAAGAAAGCCAACGTGTGCAAATTCATCTTCTTCATGCATGTCTCCAAATCCACCGCTCCAAATCCATGCATGCAGAAGGAAAGTAAATAAAATAACATCTCTAGTGGCTGCCAAAAAATTCCACAGTTTCTGAGCTGTTGCAACTGTATTCGTCAGTGAAAAAAAATGTCTTGGAAACCTCACTCACATGGTGATGGCGGGAGTGGGGGGGACTGGGAGGCAAGGGGAGGAGTGAGTGCGGTCAAGGCCAGGGCAGAAGTTCATGCAGTTGGTGGTTTGCGAAAATGTGTTTTGTTTGTTCTGGATTAGACTGTGGATTCTTAAAAGAAAACATGTTTTAGTAAGCTAATTTCAAATCAGGAGGGGAAGGAGCAGGGTCAGGGGGAGAACAAATTAGCATCTGGATGTCAGCAGAATGAAAGGAGGATTCAGATGTGGAGGAAAGTGGGTTACTTAGGCTGAGGGAAGCCAAGTCGACTTGATCATGCACCCGCTTAAAAATAATAAAAAAAAGGGCAACCCCAGGCAAGCACTCACACCAACAGCACACCAACACACTCAAAACCCAAGAAATAGCCAGTGCCAGACGACAGCACCCTGAGCAGCATTGCTCCCAGGTGGCTTCTGGGATGCCAGGAAGGATGCGAACAAGCTGTCATTGGGGAAACGATCAGTTCACACTTGGGCTGAGCTGAGACACGCCTTGGACTGCATGAGCAGCTTCTGCATCTGGCATTTTGGAGACTGCCTCTTGCGAGATTGTTTCCAGTCTGATGCAGATCAGATCAGTGTCCGATGAAGGCAGGGTGGAATAGTGTCCCATAAATCCCTTTTCAGTACTGCGGTTGCTCCATGTGAGGAAAGAAGGAATAACCTCATTCTGTTAAATGCATCAGTTGCACACGTGAGAATTCATGTATGGTCCCCAAAACATTTGTGGTTTCACCCTGCTCTCTTTTTTTCCTCATGTATCTTGGGTGCACACAAAGTAGTTGCCCCCTGCACCACATCCCCCAGCTAGCAGCGAGAGACAGATTACTGTAATTTCAGACACATGCCATCACTCCTGCTCAGGGAAGAAGAAAGGCAAAGTGGAGATACATGCAAGAGAATACAGATGCTTTTACCAAGAATTTCTAGACAGTCCTTAATATCTCACCTGGAGATGAAAGAAGGGAAGTTGCTTGAATCTGGTACCCTGCTTGTGATCACACAGGGCAAAGGAATCATGCTGAGCAATGGGGGTAAGCTGGGAGGTAGACTAAGGTTTATTAGTGGAGTTACAAGAGTCCAAGCTGTCTTAATTAGATCATACAGCCTTAAGACAGCTCTCAATCAGTTTATAAAAGAGCCTGTCCGTCGTAGTTAGAGACTGGGCTTGCTGTCCTGGGAGGACTCTTCTCTCTGCATCCATGTGATATGCTTGCTGAGCAATTCCTCCTCTCCTTGGTGAGGTACAGGGGACACAGTACTATCTGCCTGGGACTTCAGAAGCATTTATGGTAGAAGAACATCAAAAGTGCTGGAGAAAGTGCCCTGATATGCTGGCGGCACCGTCTATAAGACTGCCACTGGCAGTCCTCTGGGGCTACTCACCCACTGAGGGGTCAAGAGGATCGGACTATGCTTTCTCAGAGCTCTCCCTCATCCTGCACTGAGATAACATTGAGGTTGATCACATCACTGGGCTCTCCCCCAGGGATACCACTGAGCTCTGGTTGTCTCATACCATGCTTGGGCCCCTGTCAGTGACACAGAGTGGGCAGATCTAGACAGAGGCTATTGAAGATGATTGGTATGATGGTGGAGCATCTGCCTGAGAACTGTGCTCCTCTGAATGTGATTCTGGAGAAGTCATGAGCATCTGGCCCAGGCTGGCCTGTTTTATTAATCATTGAATTTGTTATTTTTGGAGGAGTTGGGGCTAGACTCCTACAAGAAATGCTTTGACTTCTGCAGATGGGTATATATATCTTGTGACAAAGCTTCAGGGTGAAAGGCGAAGGGAAAAGGAGTACTTTGGTTTGTTGCTTCTTGGTTTTTGCTAAAGGTCAGTAAGTGAGACCTCTGCGACAGGGACATAATTCAGGTTTAGCATTCAAACATATCTTGTTGTCTCAGCTATAAATTTACACATTTGTCATAAGCATTGAGAAACAGGGAAAGGCTGGAGTGCATCAGACCAGAAGTAGGGCCTGGTAGCCAATCTCTGAGAATGGACAGCACTAGATGAGTAGAGGAAATGTAAGAACCTCACTTTTGTGGAGTAACCTCTCTGCAGGGAAATCATTTTGTGTTCCCCCTTTTAGAGATCAGCTTTCAGCAGGAAGCTTTATATTGCAACCAAAAGGTGACACTGTTCTTGAATTCTTAACTGTTCACATTCCTGGAAATTCCTGTCCAAGTGCTCCGTAGAATAGTCAAATCATACCAAAAGTGATGATTGTCACTAGATGCAAATCATGGCTCTTTCTCCTTTGCTGCTCATGTAAACTTTTCTCACCTTCTTTCTCATCTTCTCTGACCTTTCCTTCTCCAGTGGCACCTTCCCAACTCCTCATTTCCATTCTTCTCCCATTCATCTTATTCTCCAGCTGTCTCTCAACCATCTCATCTCTTTTGTCTCTTTTCTGTCAGTGCAAACATGCTTGGGTTTCTCCCAAACCCCAAGTCTAGACCTCAAGATCTTTTGCAACCTGGCATCCATCTACTGCCTTTCACTGAAATTGCTCCCATTAAACTCTTGACTGACCTCTTACTAGCCAAGCTCCAAACCGACCTTCCATGCCTAAATGCCTTCGACCTGTCAGGCCTTTCCATACAGTCATTAGACATCATCTTCTCTTTGAGATCTTGTTCCTCTTGATTTCCATTACTCTTCCTTCTCTTGGTTCTCCTCCTACCTTTCTAGTCATCCTGCTTGGTGTCCTTTGCAGGCTTCTCCCTACCTCCCCACTCACTGCCTGTGGGAATATTACAGGGCTTTGAGCATGATCTCTTTTTCCTCCCTGTGCCCCATCATTCCGGGAACCTCGTCCACAAACACACCATCTGTACTGATGACTCACAAATCCACCTCTGTCTTCCAATAAGTCTCTCTCTTTCTGTCCGGACTGAAATCTTGACCTGTCCTTCTGGCTTTTCTTTATGGATGTCTTTCCAGCAGCTCAAATCTAGTCTAGACTGTATTATTTTTTATAGTTAATGGGGAAGACAAAAAGGAACTTTCAGGCATGATTCACCTCATTCTGATGTAGATACCTAAAATAAGTCAGATGAATTGCAGCCTGCAAGTTCCTGTTTCTGCCATGAAATGTACAGGAAGACTACATGACAGGTAGGGAAATCCACACTGTCGACGCCTACATTTAAATGAGATGAATCCCAGCTGGTGTGATCCAGGTTACAAATCAAACCCTGTGAGATTGCTCAGACACACGTGTGACTGTTCAATTTTACATTGCGGGGCTGGTGGAACGCTGAAGCTGAAAAGTTTAGCAGCATGAATGACCACCAAAGAGCCTCACAGAGCAGCTACTCCAAGGTCAAAGTGGAAGAGACAGAGATGAAGGACTCCACATTCCTCAGGAAAGAAACTATTTACTTTTGTTCTGACATTCTCCAGCATCGGGAAGTCTCAGAATTTAAGAAACGGTTAGTGTTGGTTGCAGGAAGACTGACACAAGTTTTGCAGCCTGTTGTACTCTCTGGAGATTCCCATCTTCCCCACAGTAGCAAATGTGCTCCTCAGAGATCATACAGGGTGTAAGCACCTGTGAAAAGTGGCACTGGTGAGGCTTGCAGCCATACGCAGCATGCAAATCCTGTTTGAGCATCAGCCAGGCTGAAGCAGAGCTGTGTCACTAGAATATACTTTCGGTGCTGCTGTCTGGGGAGATTTTCAGAAAATGACATCTGTAGGATCTGTGGCTTACTTTCGGGTAGCATGAACAAGGCATTTCTTGGTTTTCTGTTACGTGACTTTGTTTGATGAAGATTGCAATCTGGGTTTGACCTGTACTTGGATAGAATGAAGTCATTTTATCCATCCCACAAGCTGGCCTGGGTAGAAGCAAGATTTCCAGGTAAGGCTGACTCATGCAAGACGTTGTTTCCTTCAGAAGATGCAGTTCCCTGCATGGGGAAGCCTGACTAGCTTTTAAAGAGCCTGCCAATGCAGGACAAGATGGGGAATCATCCAGTCAAAGGATTCAGCTCACAGTTCCATGGCACACAGGATCAGAGGTGACCCATGCCACTTTCCTCCTCATGCCACATTATCCAATATTCACATTTTCCCTCCCCTCTCTGTCCAGCCAATCTTACCCTCTCCTTTTCCAAGGTCTTTGATGGCTGATGTCCCTGCAGCTTCTGGGGCTACTTCTCACCCACCTGCTAAACACCTTTAGCACATGCTGCCCCACACTTTCAGAGAGATTCCTCATCATCATCCATTTTACACCCCCTCTAAAACTCTTTTGATGCAGACTCTTGACAGCAACAAGGCTGCTGGGCTGCTAAGACTGCATTTCTCATGCTGGCTAAGGGTAGGCATTGTTTCCTTGAACTCCGTGGCCTATGATCATAAGTGACGTGCATGGCTTTGATGGTAAGTGCACTGGGGGAAGGATTATCCCTCGTCCTGTGTTCGCGTATCACCAAGACTGGGGCTATAGGGCAGCAGAGGAGAAATAAGAGGAGGAAGAAAGTGCCGAGGTGAGTGAACCAGGGTATAAGGAGCCCTTTCTGCTATGACCATGGCATGACCATTGCCTCCAGACTTGCTAAGAGCTAAACACGCTCAACCCAGCTCAAAATTCAAGAAAACTCATGGAGCAACATAAAACTGAGAAGTGTCCATCCAGTAAGGTTTGCAGTCCAAGGGACAAATCCTACTCTCTGGTGCAGGCATGGCAGCATCTACACTTTGAGGTTATTTTGGGATAGAATTTGGTCTTAGGCAACTTCTCAGCCAGGGACATGCTACACCTTCTGGTGGGCAGTTATTTGCAGGAGAGATGCTAACACCACTGGAGAGAATAGAAGTATCAGGACCTAAAATCCCAGGAAAATAAAGGAAGAATTAAAATTCAATACATTTGAAAGGTGAGCATAGGCCTTCTATCTCCCTATTGCCACAGAAATGGATTCTACATGGTCCACTCCTGGAAGGGTGATGGCTAGGTTTCATCTCACCCTACTTAAGGAATGGGATTCAGCTCCCAGTCATAGACCCCTACTTTAAAGTGTGCGTGATGCAGATATCTGTACATGCATTGGGTGTCTATGGTCCCATGCAGTTGCTGGAGATCCAGTCATTGCAATCTGCAGAGCTACTTAACACACTTTAAAGTGGAAACCTCTGTTTATTTCCTTCATGTCCCTACTGTGTGACCTCACCCAGAGCACGAGTTCCTGCAGGGAGCCTTACCTGTCACCTCTAAATGGGGGAAATTCCATCTCTCTGTAATATCTTCCTGCCCCATGTAGGACACAGGGCCACATCAAGCCGTGAAATGGGACAACCCCAGGTTGCTCATACAACATGGTGGGGAAGTGGTATATGACCCAAGAGAGAGTCCTCAGGGAGAGATTGACCTGATTGAACCTTTTCAGAAGAAATCTCTTCAGCACACTTGCTGATACATTTGCAGCTGCTGAAGAACCTGGACACCAGAAAAGTTACTCTGCAAACCTCAGCCAGGCACCCAAATGTCCCCGGTGTGGGTCCATGAAGCATGGGGGAGGCCATGACCCCACTTGGTGTATGAGGAACAGGTTGGGAGGACAGGCATTAAGAGACAGCTGTAAAAATCACACCCTTGTGAAAGGACAGTTTCTGCAGTCTGCAGTGTCTTCCTGGCCTTTCCAACACAAACTGCCCTCACTTTGCACAGGCTTTAGAACTGGACCTGCAGTCTAAACTGAGATCTTAGCAAAAAATAAAATTATTATGCTTTCTTCAGAACAGAAAAGGGTGAGTGCACAGAAAGCCTCCCTTATGCTGGGGTCAAACTTGGAAAATGAAATTACCTGTGTTTTCCCAAGGGGCCTGACCTTTGCAGGTTAAAATGGGGCTGCCGGTCCAAAACTGGAAACCTCTGAGAGTTAGGCAAGGAGTGCATGGTGCTGGGAATAAAATAAGTTGCTAAACTAGCCATGAACGTGGTGACTCTAGTTCTGGATCATTACCCTGCTGGCTGGCAGCAGAGATCTTCGGCTTCTGAAGGAATTTCCACACCGAGACTGGTGAGAATTGAGCAGCAGTAGCCAAGTCTCCAGGCATGCGAGCGTGAATTAGGAACTGCTAACTGCCATGACCATCGTCATGATGGGAAGGAAATTCCAGCAGCCACCGAGCCCGTTTTATGAGGATGCTGAGGAGGTGTTGGGGGATGAAGGGAGTGGAATTAGGAGCAATTGTGATAAGATGCTCAAAGGGAAAGAGATGGGAACTTAACAAGACTGAGGTTCTATCAGACTTTTTTTTTTCTCTTCCACACTAGAGAACAAAAAAAGTGGGGGGAGGGGATTCAGAGGAAAAATAAACAAAACCTGGCCTGAATTCAGCTCTTCTGAAGGGTGCTAACAGCAAGGAGCTGAATTTGCCACAGATGCATTTAAGCCTTTCCAGCCCATGAATTCTTTTTCCAGAAGTTTCCCAGAGTAAGTAGAACTAGTCCAAAACCCAGAGAGCTTTGACATTTGGCTATAAATCTACGTGTCAGCAGCCTGGGAGTGAAAAGGGGGGAAAAAAAAGGAAAAACAAACCATGTAACGAAAGAGGGATGAGCTCAGTGCCTGGAAGGGAGAAGCTCGGAGCTGGAGCACGACGTAGTGAGGGTCGGCCGGGGGAGATGGAGGGAGCTGGGGGAGGAGGCGGCTGTGGAGCACGGCCCATGCACGGACGGAGCTCCCGAGGCAGGAGAGCCGGCGGGATGATCGATAGGCGTCGAGCGCTAATGGTACCGTCTGGAAGGAACAGGATGGTTAGTGTAATCCGAGTCCCATTGGGGGAGCAGCCCGCAGGTCACACTGCGCTGGCCATGTGCCACTGGCGTCTCATAAGCCTGAACGTGTCTTCTGAGTGAACTTTCAGAACCTCGGGTTTTGGTAGGGCTTTTCTTTCTCTTTCTTTTCCTTTTTTTTTTTTTTTTTTTTTTTTAATACAACAGGATCTCTGTTTGTGCACAGGGGGAATAATGGATGAGGGCTCCAACAGCTGCTGTGGATGCTGTTTAGATTCAGGGGGTGTTTTCTTGAGAGGATGATTGATGGTTCCTTTCAAGACAACCAGGAGCATAAGCCTTCCCTCCCCYGGTCCAAAGATGGGCTGCACACATCCAGTGGCTGCTGCAACAGGCGGGATCGACGTTAAGTCCACCCAGATGCGGGCTACGAAGGCAGATAACCAGCACCAGAATCCTGCAGCCCACAGTCGCACTGTCCCTCGGAGATTAAGGCCTTTCAAGTTGAAGCAGCCAATATGGTTTCGATCAGCCCCGACAGACTTTTTACAGAAAACTGCTTTTGTCTTGCTTTAAGCCCTCAGATGCTTGTGTTAAGCTTCTTCCAGCTAAGCAAGGTCAGGCTGGGTGAATGTTTCCAGGGAAGGGGTTCAAGGAACAGTTAGGGGAAGCAGGGATCTGCTCTGCTCGCCAACAGCAGCGCTCTTATCTAGGGCAACAGTGCAGCAGGGCTGCAGGAGATGTGGGATCTGAGGTCCACAGACTCGAGGTCCTTGGGCTTGCAAAGTGCTTCCCCCCCAGAGCAGAGTCATTTCTCCCACTTCCGCTCCTGAAAACCCCCAATAAGAATCTGAGGAAGTTGCAGGGATATTCATATTGCTACTGTAGAGTTTTGCAAGTTGCTGTTAAAACAGCTGCTKCTTTCCACCGCAGACACTGCTTCTCCTTGGAGTGGGAAACAGCTCAGATGCCTCCCACTTGTAAAGGGCATTGCAGCCCAAATGGCCATTTTGGCAAATGCTTTCTCATGAATCTACACTGCCTCCTTTGTATATTTATGCTGCAGGACAAGTGCAAGGTCTGGTGTGACAAGGCATGAAAAACATCTCATTTTTGGTAGCCCAAGCGTGTGTCTGAGGAATTAATATTGTTTCATGGAAAAATATCAATGTGAATAAACCACCTCCCCTTTGCTGGCCATGTTCATTCTAAATACTCTCTCGTGCCTTCTCTCACTGCCCCCACCAAGAAAACAAAAAAACAAACAAACAAACACCCCCCCCCAAAAAAAAAAACCCTCTTACATGCCAAAAGCAGGAGAATTTAGGGAGTGAGGCAGGTAGATCCCATTTGGTTTCAAACACGTCTGGAAATGTTCTCTGTTCCTCTGGAATCAAAAGCCACTCTAGTGCCATCAGACAGAGCAGCAAATCATCTCATGTGTCCATGAGATTTTGCTGTGGTTTGTTCCTGACACCTGGACCAGCACCAGTTCACATCCAACACACAACTCACATCCCCATTTATTATCCCCAGCCCCAAGACACACGCTGTATTCGGTCCAAATAGCGCAGGTGAACTGAGATCTAGCTGGGTGAATAAATACACCGGTCTTTTAGCCTGGAACAAGGGATTCCTCATGCCATGCAGCCTGCATCTGTGTTTCTCTTGGGTTTATTTTGTATCTTGGACCCTGGTTCAAGGCAAGTTAAAGTTCAGATACTGCAGGGAAGGAAGATAATTGTTACATTTTTAACATACTAGCAATTCTTCTTTTTGCAAACTCAGAGACAGCAACAGCCTCCACATATCAGAGCACGTTTACTTAGTAGCAGGAAGCCTGAAATCTGATGCTGTCTCCATGAAAATCCTCAAGTACATTTAACAATGGCCCTTGTTTATAGGCATCAAGCCGTTTGTTTTCCTCCCCTTCCTATAGTGATGCAACAGCGAGTGCTGAAGAATTTGGTTTCTGAGCCAGATGCTGCTTTCTGCTGTGTTTAAGTCTGCAGAGTTTTTGGATTTTTTTTTCCAGATTTACAAGGAGCAGATACTGGCTTCATCAGCTGCGTTTCTTCTGCATTATTGGAAGSAGGCTGGTCTCTCTGGGGCCGGGGGAGTCATCCCTTCCAAAGCTGGTGTTCAACGGGGTACATAAAATGGTACCCTGGAGATGTCCAGGACATCGAGACATCCGCACAGAGCTGGCAGATATGCCGCAGTATTTGTAAGACCTGATCCTTTCCGTGCTGGTAAGGGGGTGCCCGGTGGGACACTCCAGGTCATCCCATATGGTTCTAGATACCTGCGTGTAGGCAACTGAACCAATCTCAGGTGTCTGTAAGTGAGCTGAGACCCTCTAGGCTCCTCTGGCTGCATTAGTTGGCTTTCCAGAGCCTCAGACAGGAGCTTAGGCTCACTCTAAATACCTGTACGAAGGCACTTAAATTTAGGTGTCCGCATTTGTGAACTAACATTAGGGGAGGAAAAACTTCTGCTCTTGTGACTAGTTAGAAACCCAATAGGCATATGAGGATTTCTGTGCGCATGTGTGTGTGTGTGTGTGTGTCTACATATTTAGAGAGAGCTGGATAGATATATCTGTATAGTGCCTTCACCTTTGTGCTCAGGGGTTTGTTCTGAACACACAGTTGCCTGAAGAGGAAAAGGTGGTGCATTATACTGTCAATCTGATTGCTTATCTGCTCACCTTCCCATCTATCTGTCCATCCATTTTTGCTCTCTATAAGATCCTATAAGTATTGTCTAAAAGATCAACACAATGAATGTGCTGGGGTGTAGAAGGGAAGAACTAGTGGTGTTTTCCTCTCATGTCATCTGCTCTCCAGGTGTCTGCACTGAAATCTCTGCCAGCTAATGAGCACACCACAAAGCAGCAGTCAGTGCTGAAGAAATGGTAGATGACTAATTACTCCATGTGGCAGAACGATGTGGTTACAGAAGTAGCCTTATTAGAAGTAACTTGGCGTCTAGCCACSGTGGGAAATATCCAGTCTCTTTGGGCTTCTTTTCTCGTCGTTAACATAAGTAGCATCATGCCATGCCCAAATGAGGGTGGGTATACTTATATGAATGCAAGTTATGCTCAGAAGCTGCAGTGAGAGAAGCAATGTAAATATATCTGAGAGACTGCCAGAGGTACATTTTGATGGTGGAGTCCTCACCGAAGTAGTGTGGTCCGATAGACACAGCTCCACAGGACTAGGACTCCAAAGACCTAGGGCCTTGTCCACAGGTTGATGGATGAGAACATGAGAGATGCTCTGTGGGGTCAGGTCAATGACCCAGCTAGCCCAGTCTCCGTCAGGTGCAGTAGCAGTGGGGAGGCTATTTTGGGCCATTTTCTGTAGGCCACTGCACCCTAATCCGCCATCAACCACAGTCACTGCTCTGGGAATGTTGCTGTGCCCATCCCTGTCTGGTCTCTTTAGAATTCGCTTATGAACTTGTCTGTTAATTTATCTAATCCTTTGTTGATCCTGTCTGCCTCATGCGGCAGCAGCTTCCAGACAGTCACTACATTCCGTGCAAAGCACTTTCTTTTAGCTGTATGAAGTATCTGCTAATTTTGTTGAATGCCTTCTAGTTCTTATATTATGAGATTTGGCAAATAACAGTTCTGCATTCAGTTTACTGACTGATTTACCTTTTGCAAAGTTTGCTTTTACCCACTACAGCCAAACAGAAGCCTCTTCCGGCCTCTTCTCTGAATTGAGGAGTACCAGCCTTTTCAGTCTCTTTTCATAGGCCATACTCTGGACAAATAAGGATACTTTGGGTAAGTCACTTTAACCTTTCTGTGCCTGTTTTCAGCCTTGACATCTAGGACTTCATCCTTGCTAGTGAAGGAAATCCTTTGGCTGCTGCCCTTGCAGCCACTCAGCTCCCCTCGCTGCAAGAAGGTCCAGCATGCTCATGAGCAAATGAAGTAAAAGATAAGTAACAGAAAACTCCTGCTGACAGTGCAGGGCCCAGGACACACAGTCATGCAGTTGTACATCCATCTCTCAAGAGTCAATGGATTCTTATTCTCACCAGAACAAAAATGTTCTCTTCCTTTTTTTCCCCAGAAGATGGGACTCCAGTAGCATTCTGCAAGGCTCTGCCTGGGTTATTCTAGAGAGACTTGCAAGAAGACATTCCTCATGAAGGAAACGGCAGATGAGGAGGAAGTCTTTGATGGTTTTCAGGAGAAAGCTCTTTCACCAGCCTACCCTGCAAGTTCACCTTGCAATGCAATCYACAAGTGGGCTCTGGCAGTTAGCTGAGGGCTGCAGAAACTCTCTTGTCTCCTACATGTCTGCTGTCAGGGAAAAGAGCATTGCCTGTCATCTTAGCGGAAGAGAGATCTCTGCCCCTCTTTTCCTCAGAAGACCAGAAGCAACTTGTCAAGCCTCACCTCTGGAGGATGATTCTCATAAAATCATCTCCCATGGGTCAGAGTAACGGTTGCAATACTCTTCTATGACAGGGGGAAAAAAAAAAAAAGAGTATCATGAGGCAACCCTGTCAAATTGCCCATGACTCTTTCCTTGGCCTGCAGCCTCCTGAGCCAAAGCCATCCCAGTCATACAACCCTGATATAGCACTGTCTCACACCTCAGAAAAAAGCAAAAAACAAGCAGTCTGCAGAGAGTAGGTGTCTTGTACTGTGCATGGCCCTTTGCTGCAATCAAAGTGATGGGAAGAAGACATGGATGGAACATTTCACCAACTTAGTATGTAAATGTCGTCTCCTGTCACCTCCTGAAAGGACTCCTCTGTACAGTTGCTGCCTCCTTGATTTGCAATAAAGTGGGCAGCGTGGATGAAGCATCACAAAGACTCCAGGTTTTGCAGAGTATCTGGATCTACTCTGTGCGCAACACAGACCCTAATGCTGCTAGGACCTGAGCAGTAGCCCCCCCACACACACGTTCTGCCTGGAGCCAGGTTCTCTAATCAACAACTTTCTTCTGAAGTGTTTCAGTGTTTCTTTAAACTCAGCTGTTTGCAACTGTTCCTAGAAGCTTGATAACAGCCATGCGCAGAGATGATGGTTTGTTACACCAATCTCTCTGTCCTTCAAGGTTGCAAGTGACATCTTCTGCCTCTCCTCCGTGCCCACAGGACACTTTGAAGAGGAATGTGACTATAAAAAAATTGAAAACTTGCCATCTTTCAGCATCAGACAGGAAAAGAAAACAGAAAATACGTGCTAAGTATACAGCTTTGCTGGATGGAATGCTGGATTAAGACACAGTGAAGTGGCTTCTTGAATTTGTTACCTTTATAGCATCACTTTTCCTGTCTGTGGATTTATTTCTGATTCTTCCTTTTCTCTGAAGATGGCAATTCTTCCTGTTGGAGATTGCTTCTTGTGAACTTACTTGGTGCTGTGCATTGTCACAAAACAACTAAATATGGCTCAGCACAACAGAAGTATTCATGATAAACAGGAAGGAGACAGAAAAGCCAAACTCATGCCTTGTCCCCATGGTCCTTGCAGTAATTTGTGGAGGAAGATCTAACTTGCAAAATTTTTCGTGGGCTTTACTGGGACAACGATCTGTGAGGGTTCATCTCACATTTCATTAATGGAAATGTTGCCATATGCACTCTTCTCCCATCATCATATGGTATCTCTTGGTTCCCCATGGCATTTAGGATCTGCTCAAAGCCCAACATGTTGTCGAGGCAGATGCTGCTTGGGTGTGGGATCTGATACCTGTCCTGTTTCATCGGGCTCTCTGAAGGCCAAGGCCAGTGTTTCACATGGAAGGCTGAGGTTTCATATTCAGTTTCAATCCATATCATAGCAAAAGAGATACTGAAAGGGAAAATAGAAAGCCTGCACAAAACCCAAGCCCTACAGAGACTGTCGTCCTCCTGCGGGATGGAAGGTCTTGTTCTTAAGTAGAGGGGTGACTTGAATGGACATCTTTCCCAGAAATGGCCGGTCTCATCCCACTGGGAATCGAAGACCACACTTATGGGCATCAGAGCAGGGTTGGGGAGCTGTAGAAAAGTGAATCAACTGCAGCAGGTGAGACCCACTTTCTCCCAGTACTCATCTCTCACTTGGCCTGTGGATCGACATTAATATGGAATTGTACCCATGCTCATAACTCCATCACAGAGTTGCCAGCTAATATGTCTAAATGAGGTCCGGGTCACACTATGATTGTGGCTAGCAGTAGCACATGACTGCATGAACCTGACCATGCATCTGCCAGGTACTAGTGAGTAGGACCCAAGATGGGATGTATCTTCAGAACAAGGCTTTGGGGATGCATGTGGTGCTGGTGCTCTGAATAAATAAAACTTACTTCTCACTATCCATCCATCCAGCACCTCTCAGCAGCACAAAAATCCCCTTTAAATAGACAGGCAGGAAGGAGTGATCCTTTATCTTGCAACGCAGTGAAAGGCAGCATTGTTGGGCCGGATGGTTTCATTACCCCCTTGTGTGCGATTCTGTACACCAAAGCTTGTAGTCTGAAAAGTGAAAAATGACCTGTTACGTGTGTGCACACACGCATACATGGCTTCTCTCTGTGTCTCTGCAGAGAGGCACCTAAACACGTTTGGTTTGTTACATACCTTGCCTAGGGGACAAATCCCCACTTCGCAGTGCTGCACATTTTGGATTGGCTCCGTATTCCCTCGTCTCCACCAGACAATTAGGAACAGGCCTCCAGGAGCGAGCTGTGCTCCGAGAAACCCTGAAAAGCCTCTGCCAATCCCCCAGTGACCCTGCGACCTGGAGGTAACATCCATACTAAGCTGTTTTTAAGACAAACAGAAGGAAATACTTAGGTGTAAAATTACTTGGCAGAAGCCAACCCGTTTCCTTTTTTGACAGGGGCAAAATAAATAGAATAATCGTCCATGATCCTGAAAAACGTAGCCACCCACTAAGAGAAAAGGGGGGCTGCACTCTCCCTTCGGATGAAACCCTGTGTCCCCTGGAACTGGAGAGGCAGGACAGCCCTAAACGTTCCTGGGCCATGCAGCTGCAAGAACTAGAGGAGGAAGAGGTGGGAACCAAGCTGGTTCCACTTGTTTCCGTGTCACCTCTTACCAGGGCCYTACTCTCCTGCAGACCTCCCCCAAGGGCTTTTCCACAGGTGAGGGGGACTGGAAATCCAGGGAAAAGCACTGCGGAATTGCCTAATTGCTCTGAGATCTTTTGTGGCTGTTTCTTAAGGAATTCCGGGCAATACCAGGTCGCTTTTTCCCCCTCTTCCAAAACGCAGGTTATGAGGAAGCTGCAGAGACAGCTAGGGAGCATGCCATGACAGATGYACTAGACCGGCTGCTCCCATCTTGGTTGACCCATGGGGGCCCTCCAGACTGCCCACAACCCTACAGCAGCACAGAGATTTGGACACAACACATGACACAGGGGATGGCTCAGAACAAGCCCTTGGTGCTGCTGACCGAAGGACACCACCCTACAGTGCTGGAGATCTCACTCTGAGTGATATAGGGAACCAAGCAGACCATGACCACCCCCTCAACATTTGTTGTCTACTCTAAGCTCTTCTTCTAGACAAGCATCAATACTCAGCAGAGGGGCTGGAGGGGAGAGAGAAGGACATCGCCAGAAGGCGAGGACTGTGTCCAAGACAAGTGAGGTGAACTTCTCCCTTAGCCTTCTAAAGTTGGGTCAAAATCACCCAAGGAGACTGAGGCAATGCAAGAGACTGAGGAGACCTGAGCAGCTCCTGAAATTGCATTTGGGGGGGGGGGGAAGGAGGGGGTATTCCTGTCAATTTGCTCATGCGTTTTATTTTGTTCTGCACGGAAAACAATAACCAGGTCAATTTATAGTATAAGGTAATKTTACACTAGACGGTGTTACGTAATATAACTGGTATCTAGGGGTCACAGTCAGCATCCAGTAGCGAGACACTGCTCAGCAATGCAGGAAGGAAAACCACTGCTGCCGCAGAGGCAGGAGCTCTTGCATCCAGCAAGATACGAAAGCCCAGCGCTCCGGTGTGCTGCTTCTGGAGAGGAGGATGAAGCTGTGATCAGACAGGAGCATCATGCTTTTGCCCTGATGTTACCGTTTTGGTTAGGGATGTGTTTTTACGGGCAGATTACCAGTAAACCTGGTAAAACCAGTAAAAAGATTTCCCAGTAACACTTCTGTTATGATAGGGGTTGGCTCAAATGGGAGAAAATCACATCCCAGACTGAAATGATTACGTTGGCACAAAGCCACGTGTAGAGCAAGGCACAGACTGTCGGTACGAGCACTGTAACTCTTAATTCCCTTGTCTTTCTCTTCTCCTAACCAATTGTCTTCTTTCTGCTTTCCCAATACTTGGAGAAAAATCACTGAAAGGAAAAAAAACCCACAAGTCCAGCTCCCATGCCTAATGAAAAGGGGGAAACAGATAACACTACTGCTTAAGGAAATAATTTCTTTTATTATGCAGCAAACATTCTAATAAAGTCAGAGATTTGACAGCTAAGTTAAATTTCTCTGCGCTGCCATATCCTATCTTCCTTTTTCATGGCTTTCAGTCTGATGTAAACATATAGCTTGATGTTTCATCTTTTCTCCCCTCCCAAAAAGCACAAGAAGAAATATCTGAAAGTCAAATATAATAATGTAAACAGAAAATATGAGGAATTTTTCTTTAAACAAAGGGTATGCCACCATTGGTATAGATACTCCCACAATTTAGTGGATTTTCCAACCAAATTTTAAATAAGATCTATGATTGGGATTAAATTCAGCAGGCTTAGACATTGTGTTGTAGGTGTCCACAACTAAGTTCTTTTAAACTCCTTTTAAGAACAAGAGAGAGAAATACATACCTTCACTGGGTGAGCCAGTTCATCCTAAAYAGACATGCAAACAGGTAGTGTGAATCAGTCTAGAAGTTACTACTTCACTGGATGTAAAGGGAGTTTAGATAAATCACTCAAATGAAAATGCTATCATTAAGACCGTCTGACATTCAATGTAATTTATCACATATTATTGTTGCTCTTAATAACAAATCTCATGCAATGAGTTTAGATGAATTTTGATAGGACACATCTGCTTCRTGTCATGGTGGGTAGACTTAAAATTTAAGAAGCCCTTTTTTTTTCTTTTTACTTTTCCAACACATAGTCTAGAGTGGTTTTCAACAAATCACAGCCCCACTGCGGAACTTGGTTGCTGTCCTCTTTCTCGTTTAACAACCTTGCAATACTCCTTACGCTCCCTAAAGCTAGGCCAGCATCAGTCGGGAGTAAGTTCACTAGCACGCATTTCAGCTGATCTGGGAAAATAAACAGAGAATAGGAACAGTCAAAGACCACCTTATAATAACAAAGATGATGCTATGCCTTCAGGTTTTTTGCTTTTGGCCTTTCAATGAAAATACAAGGAATTGCTGAGAGTAGTTGTGGGGGATTTTTTCTTAGGGAAAAAATAACATTTCCTGCCCACTTGTACCTGGTAAAAATGAAACTCTTCATCAGGCTAATCAACGCATTTTAGAAGGACAAACATCATCTGCCTTGTGTCGGTTGAGTCAATCCGGAATGAGACCAACGGGGAAAGAATTCTAATACTTTCTATAAACAGTGACAACTTGAAAAGGTTTAAAACACTTAGGAGATTTATAAACCCAAAAAGGAAACATCCTGGCTTCATCAGATCCAAGAAATGTTCCTTGCAAAGTCACACTTGTGTTCGTTAGTCTGGGGAAGCGTCTGGGAATTCCCCGTGGTGTCACTATCCCATCAAAAGCCCAGCTAGTAACCAACACTATCTGACACTGAGGTTTTGAAGTCATTTCATTCAAATTATTATGCTTCYCTTTACAGAGGACTGAGGAGGAATCACACTGACATGCAACGTTCTGAGAAGGGCAAGTAAGGCTTCCCATCAGCTCACTTTGCTGACATGCTCTGATACGCATTTAGGTCTGGTCACTAGAATGGAAACCTCTGTTTCAACATCACTTTTTGTCTCCTAAATGTAACATTTTGGAGTTACCCTGGGGGAGCAGGAGAGAGAATGAAATTGCATTGTTGAAGAATACAGAGATAGTTACGATACACTGCCAAAATAGGCAAGGGATCTTTTTAAATCCAAAATAATGCATTATCTCATTGAATCTATAGAAAAAATGTGAGGTCTTTTAAGGACAGATGATCCTCTTTCCAGAAAGGAGATTAGGCCAAGTGACCTCTCAGAGGCCTCCCCACGCATAATTTTCTGTGATTCCAGCAGTAAATCTGCTGCTCCAACCCTGATGAGGTGTAGGAAAGCCAATGTGATGTCACAGGATGGAATTTGGKTTTTTTTGTTGTTTTTTTAATTACTTTGTTAAACTGGAAAAAACATCAAGAATGAAATAAAAGTTATGCTAGAAGTAAATTGGCAAAACTGCAAAGTCAACCATCCAAACAATAGGAAATGACAAAATTCAGACCGTCTTTCTCTTCCCTGAGCTAAACTATCCCTTCTTCCTGGTCATCATGGGCCATGTTTTATTGCTCATATTTCTGTTCCTCTCAGTCCTCTTTCCATCTCTTTCTGAAAGGACAAGGCTCCGCTCAAGACGCAATATGTCAGCAATACATCTCCCAGTACCGGAGCGGAAGAATTGCTTACGTGCCTTATAGAGCATTAGTTTGTTTATGCATCCCAGGATAGTACGACAGCAGAACATTGCTGACTCACATGCACGACGTGACGCTGTAAACCCCAGATCTTTTCCCACTGTCCCAGTCTGTTCCAGACTATTTCTCCGGTTCGTCGAGTTTGCTTTAGATTCTCTTCCAGTGTGCTGGCAGGCACTTCTCGCCCAGGCCCAGCCAATATCACCTGCAGATTTGATAAGTCTGTATTTCTCTATGCGGGTCAGCAAAGGAGATGTCAAGTTGCCCCAGACCCCTGAAGAACGCAGCTCTGTAGAGATTTCTGCTTTGGCAGCAAASAACCAATAACTTCACCGTTACACAGCTGTCTTTTGCTTCAGCTAACAATTCTGCTAGCACTAGTGGATGTCACCTTCTCTTAGGACCAGCAATAGAAGAGGATGGGATATTTAGCCAGTGAATGTCCAAATAGTTAGTGACAGCCAGGGAACGGTGACTTAAATGGCTTCAGAGAGGGAAAGCTGTTTCAAGCTGAAACTCTTCCCTCTGAGTAAGAAAATAACAAACCTGATCACAGCACCTAACTGTATCTTCAAAAGGCTTCTTATTTAGCCATATATTTGAAATAGAATTCAAGTTTTGGGGGAAAAAAAAAGAAGAAATTCTGGAGCTTCAGAATTCAAAGCAAACATTTCCCTCTCTCTTTTCCTCACAAATGATGAAACTGTTCTACTTGAAAATTTTAAAGCAGAAACAAAAGGAATAAAATCCCACTTTCATATCCTCTCCCAAAAGAAACAAAGGGGGGGGGGAATAGGGAGCTAAAACAACACGTGTAGGCTAGAATATGGTGAGATTTTATCTCTACCAGATAAAAGCCTGTTGAAATTTTACAAAACAGGGACAAAACTGAGAAACCCAAGTGATACCCAGCACAACTAAGTCTGCCTACCACTTACCTGGAAAGAATAATGTTTGCAAAATAGAGTAGTCTACCCAAGAATAAATGGGCTATAGGAACAAATGCAATTAGCTTCCCAGATAAATTAAATCAGGTTTTCCCTGCAGAGATTCATTAAGTCCCAGGTGATGAGAATCTGATTCTCTCAGTGATAACCACTGGGGCCAAGCTGCCTGATGGTATATATGAGATCCCCTGAAAGAAGTAGAGCTGTCTGGGAGCTGCAACCTGGTAAGGCCAGACTTATTCTTGCCCCCTTAAAACAAAAACAAGGAAGCAAAGAAAAATTTGAGCATCATTTGCTCCAATAGAAAGCTATTTAAATGAATATGGTTTTTTTCAGTGGCTTCAGTATGGCACAGCTGTAACGCAGTAGGCAGAGCTGTTTAGGGTGAGATATTGTGAATTAGGTTGTGACTCCAACCATCTGGGTACTATTTACCTGCTTATTCTTGATTTCTGCCACTCTAAGCTACATCCTGGAAAGCAGTAATTCATATCAGGATTTTTCTTATTGCATTCCCCAATGTATTGTCACATTTGTGATGATTTAAAGGCATAGAGTTATATACACGCTACTTCTGCTAGCTGGGGTCTGCCTTCCCCTGGATGTGTGGGGGGGGATGCAATAGTTTTCCTATTATTCTCCGTTCTGTTTCTTTTGTGACCAAAAATCTGCTTTGCTTTATAAACTGCAGTTGCTTACCGACTGAAGATCTCTGCTGGAGTGTTGTTTCATGGCTGCTAGCTTTCTTGCCTGAGCTGATCATTTTCACCAAAAGATAAATAATCTACAGTAAAGCTCTGAAACATAGAGTAATTTTTTTTTTGTTTGCCTAGGGCTGGCTTGACTCTACTACTTTAAAAATTTGAGGAGTTATGGTGGTGGTTAGATCATTAAGTCTTAATGTTTAACTGTTATTTTAACTATTGTAGCATCTATATTCAAGACAGGAATTCAGACCATGTGCTTTTTATGGCCATCAGACTCAGGAACTATGGAAAGAGATGGGAAACATCCAGACTGCTTTTCTATAGGTGTTTCACTGCAGGTGTTTCATACCTTTCATACCTTGGGGCAAAACCCCAAGTAACCTGCTCTAACCGGACCTGCTCTTAAGCACCAGGTTGGACTAGATGATTTCTGGAGGTTTCTCTCACCTATGTGACTGTTTCCTCTCCCCCTGGGCTGTATGCAGAGGTAGCATCATTTGTACCTAGGAAACCAGGTCTGAATACAGCATCTGTTCTCTCAAGCCCTTCTTCTTAACCCTGAAATCCATCCTCCTGATGGTAATTCCTGCAAATTGTTTTCAAGCAAAAATGATAGTGCAGTGGAACATGAGCTCCCAGCCATCAAGTAGCTGATGCCACCAGCTGGGGATGTTAAAAATTCCCAAATGGGGAAAAGCCCTGGCTGGGGCTTAGTAAAAGCAAGCTGCCATCCCCCACTCTTTCCATGATAGGTGCTGGAAAAGAGCCCAAGCCCCAAAGTGCAGATCTGATTCCAGATTTTACTATGGTTCTGCCATTAGAAGCAGAACAGGTAGGAATGTCTAAGCATATGGTTCCCTGAAATTTCTCARTTTAAAGCCCTGTTTTCAGCTCCTTACAGCAATGTCAAAAATCAAGCAAAGAGCTGAAATGCAGGGTGCATGCCATAGGCTGAGTTTTCCTGGATACTTCAGCCAAAATAGTTCAGCCAAAACAGTTTATCAGAACAAGACTTGGGGGGGGGGGGGAATAAATTATTTTACCCATGTTAAAAGGTTCTGGGAACCTCCTCCCTTTGGAAAGCTGTAATGTGCCTTTGACTTAGAGCAGGCCCTCAAAATTTAGCAGAGAGCACCCTGCTAAATCTTCCTGTTGCAGATGTGTCTTTTGGCACTGACAAAAGAATTTTACCAGATTTGGTTGAATTAAAATTGCAGAGTGTGTCTGCACTCAACAAAGTCTTGTAATAGATTTGCAGTTAAATTCTCTTCCSCACCCAAGTTTCCTCTGTATAAAGCCTGCTCCAGCTTAGGATCTTGGTTAGCTGTGCAGAGCTACCCCTGCTCTTGCAGCTGCACACTGCTGGAGGCATAGTTTAGGTGGGTCTAATGTCTCCTTCAGCTTTGTCCAGTGGAGAGGTGAAGAGCTTTTGRCTACCTCTTGGCTGATGCTGTGTACATACTTCTGCTCCTTCCTGGGTGAACTTGGGGCAGGAGTTTTTCTATGGTTTCTTTCCCCAGGGTGGAGAGAGTAGATCATCTTCCTCACCTCTAGCTGCACTGCTGAGATGGTTGTCTACRGTAGGCAGAGGCTTGACAGTCATCTATAAGATGCCTTACCCTATATATTATTCCCTCTTCTGAAGGTAAAGATCTTTGCAGTAGAGTGAGGTGGTATTTTTAGTTGCTTGCTCTATGTCTATGTCACTCACTGTTCACATAAGAGAAGACTGGCATTTGGAGCAGAGGCTGGAGAGGTTTGCAATGATCCTTAATTTCTGGAGGAGTTTCACGGTCTCAGACCCGCACAGATTTGCTTTATTTTGATGACAGAGAACTGTCTCTGAGAAAGCTCCAGTTTTTGTCCCAGGGCTTTAGTCAGTCTTTGATTCCTGTTGGCTCAACTTCTAGAGCGTTTTGTGGATAAAGACTGAAACCTCTAAATCCCTTTGGGATTCTCTGAGCAGRTGGGAAGATGAGCAGAGGACAGGTGCTGTGCTCTCATGGTAGCAGATATTGCCAGGGAGGCACAATGAAGGACTTTGCCTTGGTTGGATTAGGCTGTCCTGGAATTTCATTCTGGCCAAGGCCAGAAATTGTCCACCACTGAGGATATGAATGAAAAGAAGCCCTGTCTGGTGCATGATTCCAGCACAGAGTTCAGCAACATACCAGATCTGAAGTAGGAATGAACATGTTACAGCAGGTAACAGCTTCAAAGAGACGTTTGAATACCTACAATAACGTAATTGGCCTATATTTTCTGATACTCAGCAAAGTGATGAAGGCTTGCACAAATCTTCCCTGACTAAGTAACAACAATTTTTCCTTGAGTACAAAATTTCTCTAAGTGCCTCATTCAGAAATCTTTTGAAATGGAAGATGTGGAGAGCTGTATGAAGATACCAAAGAAGTCTTTCCGTCTAATCTGGTTTGCTGTCTGTAAGAACAGACAGAAAATGATTAGTTAGTCCATTCATTTCTTTTTGTCAACAGGACTCCTGGAAGTGGAGAAGACCGAGGAACATATGGGATCATACCATATTCCTCATTAAGAATGCCAGAATGGTATGAAGTTTCAAGACAACTGGTCACTGAGGAAAAAGTAAGTTCACCCATTTCTTGAAAATTGTTCCCAAGCAATTATTTAACTCCTACACACCCATGCAYGTATGCATGCACATGCATACAGGTGCATATAMCCACCTCTACAGATTTAGCATGAAGTCTGAGAGCAAGGCTCTACCTTCATTCTGTGAAAGAGAAGGAAATCAAGAATTAAAATCTGGAGAACAGAATTCAAGACTTGCAGAGATGAACATGTTCACAATGAAATTGCTTCTCAATCGCACGCAGAGCTCTAGTTCAGTCTCTGCCACTGATCTGGTGGGTTATTGAAGAAAAGGAACTGCCCTTGTTTCCCATCCTGCACCCAATCTGTTTAGGCTAAACTGTCAGATTATCCACTCAACCACCCTCTCTTCTATCTATTTCCATGTGTGTATAGCTAAGTAATTATGATAGCCTAAGAAATCTGTCAAGGCAGATATTTAGGTGCCTATAAGTGTTCCCCTTAGATGCCAGGAAGTTGAGAAATATTCAGATTTAGACTGACTCAGGTGAATTATACTTTTTTAAACTGAGTTGCAGGCTCCACCTTCCGCCTCAGGAAATCCATCTCCCTCCTCTGTCCCCTTTTTTCTCCAGGTAGGAAAGTTTCAGACCATAAAACCAGTGTATCAAAGGAGCGTTATCTCTGTGGTTCAGGTTGACATCCAAGCCTGAAGGAAGGCCAGGATGTCACAGACTTCCCTCTTTCTGCGCATTTTCCTTTTGAACACTATAGGTGACCCTGCATCTTTCTCCCTTGCCCAACCATCCAGTTTGAGTCTCATTCTAGCTTTTCCTGGTGATCATGGTGCAAAGGACACAGGGCTTGGCTTGCAGTCAAGAAGCTCAGTCTCAGAGCCAAGTGCCTTATCCTTAAATAGGGCTCAGTGTCACCACCTGGTTCTCTCTGTTTTAGTCCCCTGTCTGCAAAGGGTGTTTGTGGGTGGAAGCACTGTGGTGCCCATTGAAGGTACAGAATAAATGATGAAACACTACTTTTTTGCCATGAAGTATGAAAAAAGAACATTTTATCTCTGAGAGCAAAGGCACGTGGACTGTGATGGAGGAGGAAAGGAGGGTGAGCTCTTTCCCCAGCTCTAATATCTCAGGCTTGGATTTAAAGAGCAGCTAGAGGAAATTTGGCATCGAGTTCCTTTTGAATTTAGGCACTTTACTCATTGAGGTATTTTTGATTTAAAAATAAAGGAGGGAACCCTTGTTTTCTGATGCTTCCAAAAATTTTTGCTGGAGCCTTCTGTTCCACCGGAGAAAAGCACTCTGAGATGTCACCAGGAGCTTCCCTGCTTCAGCCAACAGGCAATGTACTCTGCTGCTGTGTTTTTCCCTTTACTATGACTCCACCCTGCTGACCTTTAAGCAAAGTAATAGGCTGACGAGAATACTTCCAAATCAGAGTACTTTTCCGACTGCCTTACTACCCCTCTCTCTCCCTCTGTCTATCAGACCCAATAAGTATAAGCCTCAAACACCAGCCCCACCAGCATCTGCCAGGATAGACTTCCAAGTTTTTTTTATGGGCTTCATAAAGTTGGGATCAGGGGGATTTTTCCACAGGGCTTGAGTAGGAAGAAAGAATGAAAGAAGAAATAAAAAAGAGGTGGAGAAAGTCTTTCATTTGGGAAACGAGCTCATTCTGAGAATAAAAATAACTCCTTGATTTGTGTACTTCTTCCTTAAAACAGAGCACGGCTTGTTGGTGGATCTAATAAAATTTTCTCTCTCTCTCTCTCTTTCTCTTGTGCACTGTTAGGCTGTAATTTTATCCAGATGCCTTTGCTACTAATAGCCTTCAACTTTGTGTTTTTCTATTTCACACACACTTCTGCCAGGTCATCTTTTCTTGATGTGTCTCAATTCTTTTCACCTCCTCCTGAAGACTTGCCCCAAAGCCCATAAGCCTCTGTCATTCTCTTCCTCCAGTCTGTACCTCCTTACTTTTGTGGTTTATAATTTCATCCCAATTATTGTAATGCCTCTTCTTCTATTTGCTTAACACATTTGTTAGGCGCCTGGCGACCGGCACCTCAACACTGTGCAAGAGCACCAAAGCAAGCAGTTAAAGGAAGAGCCGGCCAGCCCAAATAGATGGCCAAGCCAAATGAAAGGACCTGGAAATAAGGCTGTGTCCATTACCCTCTCACAGCCCCAACCAGGGGAAAAAAGATCCGCTCACAACTAAAGCGAAGGAAAAGGTGGTAACAAATTGAGGGATGAAAAAGAACGGAGGTGTCAAAACATGTTGTTGCCCAAGGGCATGCAATGTGGGGCACTGACTAGCCATGAACAGGAGGGGCTGTCAAAGATGCTGGCCACCAGCTGAGAAAGTCTTGTTCACAACCTGTTCCCAGCTGCCAGGTTTCTGGCACTGATTCATTCCTTTTGCTTTGTGTTTACACAGCATCGCTCGCCTCCACATGGCCCAGAGGCCATGACTGAATTTCTTTGCCATGCTGGTAATGCAAATAATCTGGAAATAGAGAGAAATTCCGCTCTGGCCTAGCATCTGTGCCTGCCAAGCAGGATAAAAAGAGGGTCAGCAAGCTTGGAGGATACCGGTATGGGATTTATGAATGGCATGTTCATTTGCACTCTCTGCTTCTGGTGTCCTAGTGTAAGTCAACACATCCCTATGCACCCCAGTTCCTCATCTTCAAAGTAAGGATGTTGATATTTCCTTTATTTGCCTTATCTAGGCCATAGACACTTTAGAGTATAACCTTTGCTGATGGGTGGCGTAGCAAGAAAGAAACAGTGGCATTCTTTAGCGATGATGGGAGCTTTTCTATTAACTAGAACCTAGTTTAAGGGCTGCAAAATCGTAATAAAAGTCACACCATGAACGACATGCCCTGGGAGAGGTGAGGAGAGCACTCTGACCTTTACAGCCCTGGTTCCCGACAAGTTG
This sequence comes from Apteryx rowi, assembly GCF_003343035.1. Lineage (NCBI taxonomy): Eukaryota > Metazoa > Chordata > Aves > Apterygiformes > Apterygidae > Apteryx > Apteryx rowi. Next base: position 719,076 of record NW_020449586.1, on the reverse strand, counting down.
CCTCTAAGATTCTCTGACATTGCTCACAAGCACAGGGAAATCAAGGACAAGGCTGTTACCTAAACAYGGGTATCCAATGTCATTTTACATGTCCTGGGGTACCCTAAACACATATAGTGCTGGTGGGTATGATAGAGAACTTAAGGCAAACCCTTGCCTTTCTGGAAAGGTACCAGATACATTTGCTTATGAATTTCACCCTGAAATATTGAAAAAGCAGACAGCACAGTCTGCTTTGCCTGTTAGATGTTGCTTGCTCTGAATTGCTGCAGAGGAGTAGTAAAGACTGGAGGACCAGCCCATCAAGGTCCATCCCACTGCAATGCATCCTTTCTAATAGGAAAGCTTGTCCTCTCTGCAATGCTTCTCGGACAAATCTAACTCTGGAGTGAACATTAGCCTTCCAGAGAGGCAGACTGATATCTATGTGTGGATTTATTATTATTACTGTTCCCTGGTTGACCCTCCCCAACTTTTTTCTTCTTTAAATGCAGGCTTCTCAGCCATTTTCATTTCGAAGTACCTAATCTGTCACCACTTTTCCTTGAAGATATGTTTGGCCTTTTGGGGGAGGGTGTCATGATAAGACGATGACACTATTGAAGCACTAGGAGCAAAGCTTCAGCAAAGGGGAAGCTGTGAAAGTTCAGAAAAGTGTTTTCCCTGAACAAGGCAGACTAGGTGCACTGAGAGGGCCTAGGGTGCTGTACCTTTATGTCAACCATCTTTGTGACCCATCTGTTTTGAGTTATCCCGCAGGGTCAAGTAAAACCTTCCAGTTGTCCTAGCTTGTTGGCTTAAAGCAGTCTTCTCTCTCTCTCTCCTTCCTTTGCTTTTTTTTTCTTTCTTTCTTTCTTTCTTTTTTTAAGGGGTTTAAAACCTTAATGAGCTACTTTGTCCCTTAAATTAAACCTCTTTCTTGTTTCAGTTTGCTGCGTTCCTATGAGCTCATGCTTCCAAATCACACTTCAAGCTCCTGAGTTTTATTTGGCCCAGGACATACCTATTTGAGTGCCAATTAAGGGTTAGCCCTGTAGAGCCCTGGGTGGGCTGAGCGGCAGCAAAAGGCACGGTGCTGTCGGAAAGAGCATGTGTGTTAAAGCAGTCTGGGGACCCAGCTACAGGGTGCTGATGTGAGGCCATGCCCACCAGGAGCTGGACTGCCTGCACCTGCACTGGATGTGGTGAGAGCCCAGAGTAAGGATGGAAGGTCAACCGAGTAAGGTCAGGAGCAGGAAGGTATGACTGCCAACAGCATCTCACCCCAAATCCTGGTATTTCAGTAAGAGGCCATATCCTGAGAAGTGTCGGACATATGCGCCTGAGTGGTTGACTTATTCCTTTCAATCTCACGCTCATGTACCAAAACGATGCACATTAACTCACAGGCTGCTTCTGTACCCAAGCTGTGCTGGATTTCTTTATTCTGCAGCGCAGTGTAGACAAACCTCTGTCTCCCCTTATTCAGGAACATGATTTTGTGAGGCAGCAAGTTCTCACAGATAGGTAGGTTTCTGAAAGAAGGTCAATACCTGCTGACACGCAGTGATCCATGAGTAATCTGTGATAATCTGCCGCTAAATGTAAGAGAAAGAAACACCTGGTATTTACCTGGGCTGCTGTGACTATATCTTGTCCCATATCTTGTCCAGTCCTTGCCCTCTGCTGAGACAGGCCACGGGCAGGGGCAGATCAGAGATCACAAATCAGAGCAGTGGCTGCTGTGAAATGCAAGCGCCCTTTGGCTTCTCTTGGTTTCATTAGTTCCTGGTGTCACCAATAAAAGTTCTAATGAAAAAGATGAATCTCACAGAAAGCCAGAACGAGCCTGGTTCTTCTGTTTTATTTCCTTGATCAGGTGGGAGAAGAGCCTTCAGCCAGGATATACTGGTGCTCTGAGAGTGCAGGGTGCTCATGCACAGAAACCTGCATGAAGAGAAAGCCAGGTGGTCACACATCGGCATGGATGAAAGACGTTCCTGTGGGCAAGAGGCTAGCCGGGGACAGCTGAGATCTAGAGTCTCCACTCATTCCCATTTGAAGTTATCCCTCTTTCCATCTAGGTCTCTTTCTCTCCTTCTATGTTTATGACTGTTAGTTTTGTTTTGTTTTTTTTCTCCATGGAGGCCTGTCTACCAGCCTATGCATCTATAGCCGGATCTGTCTGTCTCTCCTTTGGATCTTATCCAGACATGAATGTATTGCTCTGTCCCTTGATTCAATCACTGTAAAACGTTGTTCATCCATGCCTCAGCACCACCGCATCTCCCATCTTCGAGAATGGATAATGCTTATTCCCTCCCTTCCTCCGTTCCTGTCTCCCTCTCAGATCTACTTTCTCTGCTGCCATAAAATAAGATGCACATGCAAAGTCGAGCCACCTGAGGGCTGGGACAGGAGAGCTCAGCTAACTGGGCAAATCCACTGCTCTGTCTCAATCCATCCCTCCGTAGCTGCCTAAGAACAACGTGAGGTTGTTTCCAAGCCAAGTGATAGAAGCAGGAGTGCAGTGTGTCCAAAGTCCGGTGGAGTGAAAGAGGTGGATGACAACGAAACAAAAACCCTCGCTCCCCTCTGCCTTGGGGAGATAGCATGAGCACGCTCCCCCGTCGAGGTCGAGAGGAAGCTGCACGCTGGAAGTGGAGGAAACGCCAGCGGCAAGGGTCCCTGCGCAGGGCCGAGGTGTTAACTGCATGGCCTGCCATTTATGAAGGCAGCCCCGCACTTACTCGCTTACACTGCAGCCTTGCAAAGGAACGGTTATTCCCAGTCTGAGAAAGGCTGGAGCTTAAATTTAGCAACACATCCAGTCTCTGCTAAATCGATGCATTCCTTAAAAGAGCCGGGCCATTCATGCAGCATATTTTCGGTTTACCACATGGCTTCTTGAAGTGATAGCCAGTGAGTAATCTGAAAAGGTTCCCACTTCAATCATTTTTAATATTGCACTTTGGTCACTTTGACTTAAACGTGAGCCGTCCCAACCCTATTAAATCTGCCCGTCAACCCTTCTTGCTAAGTAAATGTCAACAACAACATAAGGCGCCTGGGATTCATTTTGCCATTGAATCATGCATGATTGGTGGCAGGTTTTCAATCGGAAAAGCACTGGCTTCCTTTCCCTCTCCCCCTACCCCCTCTCCCTGCCTGACTCACTGTTCCAGTCCCTCGTGACCTTTTCTACGCTTGTCTTGTGAAACTGTCAAAGTGCCACCAAAAAACAAATAAGCTTCCAACCCAAGGGGGATCCGGGATGAACCAGAGGGGTGTTGCTGCTAACAGAGATGTGCAAACCATCCTTGCAGAGAAAGACGAACAACAACCCCCCAAAAGAATATTTATTCAAATTTAATAGTTCTGTTTCCAAGGGAAAAAAAAAGAAAAGAAAAAAATCAGACCTAACTCCACAGGCACAGTGGAAAAGCTGGGAAGGATTTTTTTTTCTGATTTATTCCTTATGTTTCTATTCCCTTGTTCCTTTTTGACCCATACAAAAAAAGTGTGGGGGGGGGTGGGGGGAATGAAAAGGTCATTCTGGGGACGGCAACTGTCAGCGATAGTGAAGTAAATGGCCCCACTGAAATGATCCACACGTGTGTCTCCTATTTCCAGCAAAGGATTCTTGATCTTGTAAATCACTTGCACTATTGCTTCTTCCCTTCAAAATCCATCACAGAAAAAGAGTATCTGTTCCATTATTGGGGACTGCTTGGGATAAAGCTAGCTGGTTCTATTTAATGTCACGTCTCTGATGAAAGCTGCCTTCAAAATGGAGTTCAACAAGCCAACCAGAGAGCTGAACAAGCGCAGCAGAGGGGAGCCGTTTGGAGGCGTACCGCAAAGTGATGCCCTTGCTGCAGGGAGATATGGCTGAGATGAACGCCGTTCCAGATGTTGGGAGCACAAGAAGAGAAGGCAACTTGCAGGGAGGCCCTGTTTGCAGAGGAGGGGACGACTGATGCTTCACGAGTGAATGATAGCAGTGAGGAGAGGACTGAAGAAGGACCACCTGAGGAATGAGCAGAAGACTACTGGGAAGAGGGTAGTAGGGCCACGGGCACGTCTGCTAATTCACAGACCATCTCCTGTCTGCTTGAAGACACCTTTGAGCCATCAGTCCTTACTGACAGCTTTGGAGTGACATTTGCCTGATAGTTTTAGGGCCACACCAAGAATCTGTAATGGTCATCAGGACCGTTTTGAGCAAGTCAAAGATTAAACCGATGTCTTTTAAAGACCACACCAACCCCCTGTTTGAAGAGTCCTCTCCTAAACAGTTTGAGCTTATAAACTTGGTTTTTGCATACCCTCCTTGCAAGGTTTATAGAGAACCTGTCTGCACCCCTTTCTGCTCATCATTCCCTGCACCTTTAGCTATGGCAATGTACTTTTGCTCTAATAGGATGTGACTATACAGCAAGATTAAGGGACCCTCTTTTCCCCAGACCAAGAGAGCATGGGGCACACCATGTTGCCGGCATCTGGGTTTCTCTTGCAGCCGTTCAGTGCTCCCCACAGGGGCTTTCCTGCTCACCAGCAGCAGCTGCTGCAGTTACACACATTCTGCTGCAGGAGTTACTATGAGCAAAAGCACTGAGACAGACTTCAAACAATATCCATTGTAGATTAAGCTGTGAATCCTAAAAATAAGGAGATTGTGCCCTCATATGGTCAAATGAGTGATGTTTTCTTTCTGAAATGGATGGAGGTTTTCAGGTCAAGAGTGTTGTTTACACTCATCAGTTGATTGCCCTTAGCAGTGGCTATTAAACTCTCCCCCAGTTTATTTTCTTTCCTTCATCCTGGGACTTAACCCTCCTTTGGTTGGTTTAAAAAACTTCAAGGAGGCAATTGAAGATAAATAAATAACCAAGCAAGCATGAAGTGAAAAGGATGGGAAGGTTGCACGTAGTTAGCCTCCAAGTAGGACGTTATTTTCTTGTGCCCATCCAACGCGGTCTGGCCAGGTCACTGTTGGGATAGGAGACCACAAAGGCAAACACTAGTAAGGGGCTTTGGTGGCTTGCTAGTCTAAAGGCTGACTTAATACCATAACCGATCTCCTTCTTTCCTCCATCAGCCTTAATATGATTCTAGAAGAGGCAARGTTGCTTTTCTCAGCAGACATACAGTAAATGTGGGAAGCCTAGTGAGTTGTGGTTAGTGAAGACCTTTCTATAAAATAGATGGGATTAGTTGCCTGTGCCCAGCCAATTCAGTATGCCCTCTTCTATCTGTCCTTAACTAGTGCATGATATTTTCCTGTGACCACAAAACAGCTGTTGGCTTATTCCCCAGAGGTGACTGTTTTTACTTGCTAGACAAAATTATTTGTTTCTATAAATCTGTGAATGGGTCTTGTTGGGAAGAGAAGGCTTTAAAAAAAAGTCAAGAGAAGATGTTATAATTGGGAAATGAAATGAGGGTTCCTACATATACTTGGGAATCAGCAAACCTCTCTCTTGTTCCTGCCCAGCAGCAGGAACCATTTATTTGCCAAAGGAAAATAGGTCTGGAGTGAGGAATATAAATCTTCTCACTGCTTTTCCAGCCCTCCAACCCTTTTGTCAGCATGACCCAAGAACAGGATTGTATTTTTCACATTTTTCACTTGGCGTATGGCTGAGATGTATTATGAATGGATCTGTTGATCCATCCATCCAATCATCCATCCAACCATCCATCTTTACTGTTTCTTCTTCGACATTTGTACTCCTGTTTTATTGCAATGTGAATGCATTGCCCTGTACATAAATCTTGGTGTACTGAAAAGATGTTTAAGTTTCTTTTCTGGATCCCTCAGAAGTTGTGAATGTTCTGATGGACCCCTGGGAGTACATGGACCACAAGCTGAAAATCATGGAATTAACCTACTTATTCACAGAAGTTTCCAAAACTGCAGCAGCGGTAAAAATGTTTCATTGAACTTTGTGGAAGAAAGCTTATTTACACTAGCTAAAACTGTTTTCCAGGGTCCTTTCAGTCTGTAGAAATCTTGTCGGTTCCTACCATATTTCCTTATCACATGACTGACATTAAGAAGCCTTCCTCGTGAGTCAAGTAGTGTGTGGGGGAGAACAAATTGATTTGGATCAACTAAATTTACAGATGAACTTAAATGAAAACACTCTGATCCAGCTGTGACAAATGTCTTTAATAAATGCAAAGCAAGCTCCCAGTGCTCTAAAGAGCTTTCTTGGCAAGGTGGAGGCTGCCATTAGAGCTGGAAGAGAAGGATTTTGTGAATGGGAATTGTACCGCTGCCCTGATCCCCTTTGGCACAAACCTCCAGGAGGCAGAAGGGAGAGAGCGAGAGAGACCTTCAGGAATGATCTGCAGATGGAATAATATTAACAACTACACCACGAAAGCTGCGTCAATAGAGATTTTGGATTCCTCTCCAGGGTGTTTAATAGCTCAAAGTTCAAATGGATGGCAAACAGTTTCTGGGAAATATGGGGCTTAGAAACATGGGCCTCAACTGTCTGGGGTGGGCACCAGACTGCACTTTAGACCTGTGGAAGTGTATAATCCTGCTACAGAAAAATGATATTATATCATAGGAATGTGGGGCTGGAAGGGACGTCAGTAGGCTGCCTAATCCATTTCCTCTTTGATGCAAATTATGCAGGTATATCTCATCAATTCTTGACGGGTGTCTGTCTGTCTAGCATGCACATAAAAATTTCCAGTAAAATCTCTTCAGACAATCCAACTCAGTCATCACTTATAATTGAAAAGTTCTTTTCTTTTTCTTTCTTTCTTTGCTGTCAAACTTAAACCTGCCTTTCTGTGATTTAAGACCATGACTTCTTATTCTATCCCCGGTCRACATGGAGACAAGATTATTCCCCTCTTTGCAGCTGACTTTTATGTATTTGGATACTGATATCATGTCTCTCCTCAGTCTTCCAAGCTCTAGACTAAACAGCTATAGTCTGCAACCTTAGTCCCGTTTGTATCCCGTTTCCTCCTGCATCACCTTATATCTGCTCATGCTATAAATATAAATGCATACATAATTCAGCATAGGTTTTCTTTATTTCTGTGGCACAGCACAGTTCTTGAAATCCTTACCAATGCAATAGGATTCTGTTCCAGACCTGGGTATCATGGGCACTATGGCACTAGTATCAAACAAATTATTTTTAAAATCATCATTAAAATGACATTATTGCAAACTCAGGACCTAGTCTTCTGATGGTTTCAAACACTCAAACTCATTTATTTATTGGTTGGTTTTTTTAGGCATTTAAGAGTTCATGTCTTATGCCTTTCTCTTCAAACTCATGGCCAGGTTTGGAGATACCAAGATGTCACAATGAAGTCAGTTATAGTAAATACCTTTTAATTTTTTAGGGCCCATTTAAAGAAGGTACCTAGAACAGGCTTTGCCTCACCGTCTCTAGCCACCTGAAATTTGACCATCTAGTTTATGCTACTGGTCTCAGTTCTTTCTCCAGTGRCAACTCCAGAGAATGATTAATCCACATGATCTTATCTCAGGTGATCAGTTTTAGGGCATAACAAATCACCTCATGAAAATGCTGTTCTCTCTGAATAACTAAAAGAGGAAYCTAAAGGGAGGGTTTAGACTAGCTGCCTAACTTCTAGAGAGGGAACCAATGCTCCAGATAGTTATGAAATGAGGATTAAGTAGTATGACAAATAGTTTAAGTGGATAGAGGGATGAACAAAGAGAGACAGAAGGAAGAAAAAGGAAGAGGGTGGAGAAGATGAAGGGTGAATGGAGGGGAGAGTGAAAGGAAGAGACTATTAAATGACAAATTTTATAAGAGTTTTTTTTGCTGAAATGTTGCCATCATCAAAGTTATTCAGTAGCTTTAGGTCATTGGCTTCTCCTTGCAGGAAGAGCTGGAACAGAGAGCTGTAGACAAGGGTCAAAGAAATTGCTGTAAACTTTTTTTTTTAACCTAAATTTCACTTTAAGCCTTCTATGACAATGGTATTCCCAAAGAAATGTTTCAAAACCAGACGCTGCGAGTGTGAGAAGTTCCTATCTGGATACAGAAGACCAATTTAGCTAAAAGAGGTTGTCTATAAGCAAGGTGAACCAAAACTCCAGATTCAGCACTACCAGCAATCATGGAGTCCATGGGTTTACCAAGTCAATGTCTGGAATACTTTGCCTCTGTCAGTAAGTATCAAATAATTTCCCCACATTTTCTTCTGATAGTGGAAAAGTGGTCAGTGTAGTGCCTTGAATGAGAAAAGGCAAAGTTTCTTCAGGTCCCCAGAAAGGTTAATGGATTGATTTGGTACAGTTTAGAGTCCCAGTGGGGCAAGCAGACTGAAGTGCAGATGTTCTTCCAAAGCTGTCTTGAATTGTAATCAGCATCTGGGGAAAGGGTAAAATGACAGAAGTCAGTGGGATAGTGCAGTATCCAGATCGAAACCACATGAAAGCAGGAGACTATTTTTCAAAGAGGGAAATTCCAGAAGGGTAGTGGCGTATCTGTAGCTGACATCACTCACCATCAGGCTAAATTGATGGGTGGGACAAGATATCAGCACTGACTTTAGCAGCCCTGCTGCCTGATATGCAACCAACCAAATCATCTGCCCATAGCCCTCAAAGGGGAAACGGCTGTCTGATCCCATTGCACAGAGTAGTCAGTTCAATGACATAACGGTTCAAGGACATAACAGTGCATGAAGAAGCACAGTGGCTTTGCCAGCCGCACACCGCCTAAGGGAGCTATCTACCAACCCTTACAGCTCCTCTGGAATCCTCCCACGGACTTCTGCTACCGCAAAATCTGGGAAGACTTGAGTTCATTTTCCTTTCATTTTTTTTTTCCCCCCAACATACATAATTTTCCAGGGCACAACTTTGTCACACATTTTTCCAGCATCTGTTTCTCAGAGCTCTCTGAGAGCGAGGCAGAGGTACTTTTTGCCCYACACCAAGCTTCCTCAGCCACAGAAGGACAGCTTGCCTCCTGGAGGTCTCCATCTTCAGGGACTTGGGGATCAGACAACGAGCACTGCACCAGGTTTTTTATATTGCAGGCTGAGAAACCTGGAGATTTTGGGAGCAGGCTAAATGACATTTCTCTCTCCTCTTTATGGCTTCTCACAGTGTCACTGGTCTGATAGCACAGATAATATAACCATCTGCAAAGACATGGCAGGTCAAAGCAGTGACATGATGTGTCAGATGCAGCCTTCGACAGAAATATCCAGATTGCCTGTCCTGACATCTGACAGGACCATAGATGCCACACAAGTTAAAGACAGCAATTCAGATTGGTTGATACCTTCTTATGAAAGCATGCATTTTTAATTGTCACTGTAATTTTGGTTGCAAAATTCGGTAGGCACTGGTATATAAGACTTGAACTGGAGAAATAGCTAGGACCACAGTCACAGGTCAGACATAGGCACTGGATGTAGGCCTTTTCATTTTCTGGTTTGAGGAAATATCAGCTCTCCAGGGAGACAGAGGAGCCACGGAAGGCTCTGAATCAGTCCCATTCCTTGTATTTTGATGTCTCAACAGATAGATTAGGAGCCCATAGGAGGCTGTTTGCATTTGGCCTCCTGTCACTTTTTTCCTTCTTATAATTTGAGGACATTAGCATTTGTTTTCTTCACTCTTGGCCTTTCTAGACTGTAAGTACTTTGTGTAGGGACTAGCTCATACGTACAGCACGTGGCACAGCAGAGCACTGGAGGTTGCAGCTTTCAGGCTATTCAGAAATAGCTTAGTGTTGGGTTCCCTTGCAAAACCAGTCTTGGACCAGGATGATCAGCATTAGATTCATGCAAGGCTCGGAGCCAGGTCTCATCCTGTGGTGAAAGGCACTCAGTGTGCCATGATTCGTAACCCAAATCCAAGCATATCTTTGGCAATTGCAGCTCTGAATGCACTGTTCAACCCTGACTCATCCCATGGAACAAGAGGAGCAGCAGGAGGAGAACCCAGAGGCCCCAATGATGGATTAAAGTTTCAAGTTAAAAGGAATAAGGGCCCACAAAAATGCCTAAGAACCAAACCACTCTATCTTCAACCTCCTGCTTTTATGTTTCTATCAAGTCTGGATGGAAGAGAGAGAGACACTGCAGTTGCCACCCAAAGAGATACTGTTTGTCATCTTTTATTTAGACTGATCATGGAGACCACTAACATGGTCCTGATCCAAAGCTTTTGGTGCATTATGCTGCACTAAAAAAAATAACGGAAATCTCCTGTCTGTGTCTTTGTGGTGCTGTGAAACAAATCAGTCATTCTCTCCCCAAATTTTCTTAAGCAGCATACCTGGAATGTCCCAGATTAAGGCTTATGGGAAAAAGCAGAGTGACCACATTGAAAGCATTAACATTCCCACAAAGGACATATGTGCATTTCTGGGGCAAACAAAAAAGCCAACCAGTAGAGATAATTAACTTGGATAAGTGATCAAGGTCCATAACAGAAAGAGGGTTTTGCATTGAATTTGAATTGTTAACCCCTCCATACACACACTTTATTTATTTATTTTAACGCAAAGGTTAGTCAACCTGTGTGAAGAGCACCCTTTTCTAAATCTTCCAGTGTGGCCCAACCACAAGCATGATCTGCAGGGAGTTCTTACTTAAGAGGGTCCAGTGACCAACCAAAGGGGTAGTATAGGTGGTAGAGGATGCACTGGGGAATAGGATGTGATTCTAGAGACACTTTATGTCTGCCGTGAGACTGGGTCTGTTACACCTTACCTCTGATTTACAGCTGACCTCCTGACATGAGAGAGCTATTGAAGAACTGCCTATTCTATCTTTACAATATGCTCTCCGTCACAACAGGTTATTGAACTGGGTCTCATGTCATGTGCCTCTGGGTGTTCACACTGAGAGTAAAGCTGGGATTCATACTGTGTAACTTTAGCAGTTTAAAAGTCAAGCAACATTAAGCTGTACTTCTATGTATCTAGGCTCCTTCAATAGTGGATGTGGAAAAAGAAATCTACAGTGGTTATTCTTTAAAGAAGAGTATATTTGGGAAGAATAAATATTATTTAAAAAGGGGAAAGGTATTTGTTCTGAGTTATCAGATACTTGCATAAAGTAGTACTGGAAGACACATGAATATTTAATTTGCAACATCTCTCTTATGCCAAGATTCTATGTGTTTAAGCCATCTCTGACAAATCTTCAGTGCAATTGACCTTAAAAACTTCCACTTTTGGAGATTCCACAACCTCCTTCAGACTTTGATTTGGGAATTCCCACATTCCCAACATCTTCTTTCTTTGTATCTTATCTAGATGTTCCCTTCTGTAATTAACTCTGACTTCTTGCCCTGGTCAACACAGACAAGGAAAACAGAGAGATGTGATGACCCTGTTGCAATACAAAGGTTAGTTTTTCCATTGAAAATTGGTGTGGATGCATTTTCTGCTGTGGAGTTATGTCGATTTACAACTTAAAGAGAAAGTCTTAGAAAACTGTATTTCACCAAGAAATTCTAGAGTTGAATTTAGCCCATATATAACCCGCCTTTAGCTCTAGCTGAACTTGTGGTAGGATCTTCTGTCCCTGGAGCCCTTTAGCCAGCATTCTTTTGTGTTTGTTTAATTGACTCATCCTCAGGGAACAAAAGTTCAAATTGCAAGAACAAAGGGTTTTGTGAACAGGAACCAGCTCTGAAAAGCCCACAGAATGAAAATGTGAGTTGCTTGCAAAATGTCAGACTCTGTGAGGTTCACCCACGTCTAACAGTCATGTTCTTCTTTCTGTGCTCCTGCATGGGCACTGAGTGAAATTCCTGGAAGCAGAGCCTATCTCCTGGGTAGTACAGCTCTCTCAGTGTCAGATGGATGTCTGGCTGGGCTTTTAGATTTTCCCTGTCAGTGGGTCTGCAGGACAGACACCCCTTTGGCTCATCTGTGGACATAGTCCTGATTCTGTGTGTCTCAGCTTTCCTCAGTTTTCAAAACCCTTCTCCTATTTACAGGTAAAGGAAATAAAATCTGCAGTARATTCATGCAAAATTGGGTAGCAAAATGAGGCTTCATTTATCATGTAGTTATAACACTATGGGCCTGCAGCTGGTTTGTCTCCAGAGAGGATAGAAAATAGGACACAATTATGGGCCACTCCTGCAGGCAACCAACATCTTTGCTCTAATGTGTTAAAACCAGAAGCTTTTGGCCTATGCACACCCACCAAACAAACCAGGCATCAGTGGCTCTAAGGACTATTGAAGTCTCTCCTGGGTCCTGGTAACGGCTGCAGAGAAGCTGTTCATTTACAGGGCATCAATACATTTTGGAGGAAAATGGAAGTGTTTTTTGTTCGGTCTCGCTAAGGTCTCACAGTTTGCACTCACCACAAGCACCAAAATCTTGTGCCTGCCCAATCACTAATGTATTTAGCAGCTTCAGCAGAGTCTAGGAAGCAACTGGACTATGTCTGCATTGACTTAGGTACATGCCCCAGGGAGCAAACAAGCCAAGCAGTATGGAGTGCCCTGGACCATTGCTGCTCAGAACAAACCTCTTCTAGAGCAGACTTCTTGCATCCATGCCGTGTAGCACATAGACCAGGCCCTGCCTCAGAGCATGTCCTTATTGTCGGCGCAGAGTGAGACCCTAGGGTGAGTTAATCCTTGGGCAAAGCCTGTGTTTCATCTCAGAAGGAACTGAGGAGTTTGCCCCAGAAGTGTGTGAATGGACATGAAGGCACTGCCAACATTCAGGGAGGGACCTACGTTCACCACCTGGGATGGGCTAGACTGACAGCGTAGACATTCCCTTTCTTTCCTAGGACAAATGGGGAATACCCTTGGAGACAGGGGAAGGGAGAAATTTGCATCGCTGCATCCATACTGCAGATAGATATCTCCACATCCACAGATACCTTACATCTAAGCCAGCAAGGTCAGTTCTAATAAATAAAATAATAATAATGCAGGAAATGGAGGTATCTCAATTCAGATGCAAAAGACAATATTGCTGTGTGGTATCTCACTGGTTGGTACTATCAGTGAATGATTTAACTTGACAGGTCATCCTCTAATGACCTGCTCTCCCATGGCTCTCCAAAAAACATATGTTAAGGCAGAACAACTTCTGGGCCAGTGATCATTTAGCTTAAAAAATCTCCCCCGCTTGATTCCTTGCCATGAAATGGAGTTAAATTGGGACCCATGCTGGGGAGCTGCCTAATCAGATCTCTAATAAGAAAGAACTGACCTTGAACCGTGTTCCTATTGTGTTGGAACTGCTGTGGCGTTGAAAGAGGTAAAATAACCTCTCGCTACCTCCACACCTGTCTCTGAGACCTCATGGTAGGAGGTCTTTTGGTTTCAGGGGGTTCCCGGCATGGTCACGAATGCTGGCAGAGATGCACATTGTGTAGCCGCCCTTGAGTAACATCCTAAAGACCCCTGAAGGGACGTTTGCTCCTTGGTGACTCTCTTTGACATCAGTTAAGGAGGAGGAAATGATAGATTATTAACCGTGGAATTCCATGAACCAGAGGTCAATTGTTGTTCAGGCCTTAGCAGGTTCTGGATATCATAGGACTGGTTCTCACTTCTGATGCTTGTGTTTACTACTGAAGTGAATTTATGATGGTTAAACCTTGACCCTTTATTAGCCAAAGTCTGAATCCAGATCTGAAGGAAAAAACAACAGGACAATGAAGTCTCTCAAGTYTCCTTAGCTGAAATTATCAAAAAGGGAGACATTTAAAGGAGGTTAATTTTGTGATATGGCAATGCACCATATTAAATACAAAAATCTGAGCTCTGTTCAGAGAGTCTCTGAACTACAGAGAATATTCAGGGAAAGTATCATTCTACGCTTGTCCTGTTTTTATATTCTTTCTTAGGCATCTGCTATGGACCTCCGATAGAGAGAAGACATTAAGTAAGATGGACCATTGGTCTGACTGGTCTAGTGTTGTTCTTATGATCACTGAAGAATGGAATGAGATTTCCAAATAAGCTTTCAAACAACCATTTGGAACCAGACTCCAATTATTTCCAGTAGCTGTTGTTTCGTTGCGCTGGATGTGCTCCATTGGTGTGAACAAATGCTGCCTGTCTGGTACCCTGAGAATCCTTTGCAGGCATCCTGATCCCTGGGCTGATGTGCAAAGTGATATGATTAGCAAACATGTAGATTAAATCATACTCTGGCGTCTTATATATAGAGAAAAAAAACAACCAAAAACTCCAACAATCAGAAAGAGAGGGAGAAAGATCAAGGGAAAACAAGACAAGAAAAGGCATTTCTTGCTAAAGCCCAATGACAGGAATGTTCCTGACAGCACATTTGCAGGGCTTTGGTCACACTGATCCCGTCTTTCTCTCTTCAGGCTTCTCCATAGCCTTAGAGAATTTATTGGAAAGTATTGTTTCYTGAAATTCCTTTCCTGGTATTCACCCTAATTAGCCCTTTTCTTAATTTTCTTCCATTATTTTTTTCCCTTTCTCTTAGTCCTGACCTGCTTCTTCAGCACTGCCAACTCTTGCAATAGTACCGTAAGTCTTGCAATATTTAGTGTTTTACTGTAATCCCCAGCATCTGGAAGCAAGTGGTTGTGCAAGGATTCCAGCTTTCATTAAAGAAGTCTTGAGCCCTTGAAGCTGCTTAGGAAAGCTTGAATATGTGACTTGAGTGTACTGTAAAGCCAAGAAAGAAAAAGAAAGAAAGAAAGAAAGAAAGAGAAAGAAAGAAAGAAATAAAGAAGAAAGAAAAAGAGAAAGAAAAAGTAAGGAAGGAAGGAAGGAAGAAAAAGAAAGAAAGAAAGAAAGAAATCACCAAAAAAGCCAAACTAGAAGGGAAATGTATAAATAAAATGTTATGAATTACAGGCTAAAGAATAATTCACAGCTTTGAATGTTTCAGATTGCTCATATTGGTGTTTGAAACCAAGTCTGTAGGACGTGGGTATATTATAGTACACAGAAGTTGAGTGCGAACGAGGAGAAACCAGACTGCTTTCCACATTTACTGAGGGAAGAAAGAAACAACACCAGTCTAAACTGTAACAAGGAAAATTCAGAAGAGACATGAGAAAAAAAAACAACTTTTAACAGTAAGGATGGTTAAAAAATGGGGACTGCTGGCCTGGGGGGAGGGTGGACTCTCCTTCTCAGGAGATCCTTAAAGCAGTTAAACACGCATCTGTCAGGGATGGATTAGGCAGAGCTGAGCATAGCTTGGGTGGAGCAAGCTCAGAGCTGAAGAAGGATAAGAAAGGAATGGATCGCATTTGTCTGAAGGCCACCGCCAGCCTTCTGTGCTATGATTTGCCAGTCTCCTCATGTCCAACTTCTGCATAAATAATTCTAATGACTTTGCCCTCATTGTAAGGAACAGCTAGGGACAGGAAGGTGAGGAGGTGTGTTGRGAGTGAGATACTTAACTTCCGAAGAGTTCTTGTAAGGACAAAGTCTCATAGCTCAAAGCTTTTATTACTCACTATTAACAATGATGATGAACAATGACAATGATCCCAGAGTTTTTGGAAACCTGACAACAGAGAAAACATTCATCAGAGAAGCCATTAGCTTCACGTGGTTTCAGGGCATGGGCTCAAGTCAGCATCTAGATTTCCAGAGAAGTGGAAGGCTGGACACAGTCCTTGCTTTGTCTGACAATATCCAGGAGAAGGTCTACAGCGGGGAGGCAGGTTGGCACCTTCAGTCTGTGTAAGAAAAGGAGAGGGGTGACCAGTGGTGTTGACCTGTTTCTACTATAATTAAGAATTAGAAGGTGTGATAAGGATGGTCTGACATGGCCCAGCATCATTAAGCCAGTGAATCCACCCCTTTGCATTGCAGGCTGCCCCTGCAGGAAGGTTTTCCAGGATTTTGCTTCTCTGACGCTTAAACTGCCTAATTTCTATCCATGGACAGTTTCCCATCCCTTTGTTCTTGCGCCAACGCTGGCCTTTAGCTTTAATAGCTGTCTCCCCCTTGGTGTATTACTCCCAGATGTTGTTCTGGTCACCAATTAGATCCCTTCTTATCCTTCATTTGCTGAGCTAACTTGGCCAAGCTATTCTAGCTGCCTCTCATCAAACCAGCTCTCCACTCTCCTGATTATCTTAGCAGCCCTTTTCTGCAACAATTCCAGGAACTATCTTGTCAGCATTAGTTACCTTGCTGCAGATCTCGGCAATGAAAGTCTAGTCTTAGCTTTCTCCTCTGAAATAGGATTTATCTTTCCTCTGACTGCAATGGGAGCAGCTGGAAACTCATCACATCTCAAAAATCAGTCCACTCATGGAGGGGCCTAAATATAGGATAAGATGTCCAACCTCACATTTGAAACTAATGGCACTGATTATGAAGAGTCCATGRATAAGATGGATCGATGCAGGTTTGTAATCTAAACAAAGGCTAAAGTATTATAGAAGTCTTAAATGTTAACAAAGGCCATAAATCTAGAGAAAGGCTGCAAGACGTATAAACTTGACAGTGACTTTTATCTAAATGGGGCCCTCAAAACCTGCAGTCTTAAGAGATGGCCTATGTGATAATAGCCACTTGCACACAATAATTAATCAAGAGTCACTTAAGGTAGGGTTCAACTCATCTAACTGTAACCATCCAAAACTTAGTCATATTGTCTAAACTAGTCATCTTCCTCCCTGAAAAGTCATCAGAGAGAGGCTGGCATCTCCAGAGACCGATTCAACAAACAACTGATATATTGTGTCGTACCATAAAAAACAATAGCCACAGAGAAAACTCAACAACAGTGATGACAACATCATAAAATCCTGAGAGAAGATGGGATTGTGCTGTTCTACTAGTGGGGATTAGAGGGCAAGGAAATTCCCTAGCATTGACTTCATGCCAAGTAGTTCAGGACCTTTTTAATCCACCTCATTGGATTATCCACAGGAAATCTTCTGACTCATTAACTCCATTGAGAAGGTCAAATAGGATTTTCAGCAACCTTAACCTCCTCTCAGCAAGTGGTTATGGGCTGCAGAGATCGCCTTGATTTCTGTTGCAGTACAATAATCCCTGAAAAGACATCACAGAAAACTCTCTTTCTATTTTTTCTTCATTTTATGACTGGTTAACACAAAAAGGCCACTGAATATGAGGATAAAGAGGCCTGTGGATTTTCAACCCATTTGTGGGATATTTTAGAGCTGTTATGGCTTTCTCAGTTTGAACTCTGATATGGCTTATCTAGCATGGGGACTGCCAGGAGTACTGGGAAACATGATTAGGATGCTATCATAATTTTCCAAAGAATGGTGGGAGAGATCAGGTTAAGAGAAGCACCTCCAAGAGTAAGGTGCATCTCCCCTTAGATCTGCGCAGGTCTAATTCATTTCAATTCATTTAATAGAAATTATCTACCCTGAAGGCGTAGACTTCTGATCCTACACCTCGGGGAACATGACAGTATTCCTGTTGACTGCTGTGGGGTTAAGATCACAGCCTAAGAAGAAATGGGGATGGGCACCTAGGCTAACCATGAGAATTGAGCTACAGCTGAGATCTAGTCTACTGAGCTGGTCACATCCTGAAGGGGCAGTACAAGAGCTCAGACTGCCCTTGAACACAGGCTCAGGAATGCACCTGCTGGCCCTGTGGATGAGCCATCTCTGCAGCTCATATATGGCTTTGCCAGGACTTAGCATGGGTGCTGCTGAGCAAAAAAGCTAGTCTGGAGTTCTTTCTTGAAAAAACCTCACATGACAAGTTCACAAGGGATTTGTGGACAGTGGTGCTTTAGGCTGTCTGTATAGGTACAGCACCAACTGATGCCATAGGCAGTTGTAGGGCTGGGTCAGGGAGGGTTCTAGCTTGGCCTGCTCAGGTTCAGTATTGCTACATCCATGGCACTATATAAAATTGGTCAGGGCTTATTCTCTGAAGCCAAGTGGCATGTCCCAGATCTCAGTCATTTTCTTAAATTATCTTTTCCTCTTGAACAAGCAGACTACAGCCAAATATCCTAATGGRGACAGTCCCTGCCTTGTGCCATCCCCTGAGATATGACCCACATTACTGGGAAACACTGTCCAAAACCCACAACAGGGATCATACAAAAATTGTACAGGATGGCTGATTGCTTCCCATTACGTCAGCCACCACCTTGGCCCTGTTTTGTTTATGGGTATAGATGCAAGCCATGTGTGGAGGGGCAGAGAGCCATGCATCCTCTCCCCAGTGCATCGCTAAACAGCTAAATGAACAGAGTGTGAGTGTTTTGACCCTGTAACATCTTAAGCAGCTGCGGTTTGTTACCTATTTCTGCACTGTCTGGTTTGCATTCTCACCCTGGGAATTAGTGCCTATTTGCTGGTTCAGATCAAGCTGGAGAGCTTGAGGTCTGTTATCACTTAATCAGACGTTTTGGTATCAGACTCCTGCTAATCTTAAAAAAAAAACTTGGAAATTGGGTATGCATTTTATGATTAAGTGTCTTCTGTGTTGTGGAAATCACCTTCTAGTGCTATACTGAAAATTAAAGGACACTTCACATCCTGTCCTTTGAACCTAGATGATCCTAAAAGGATCTAAATTCCTAAAAGGAATTTAAGGGAGCTAATGGAGTTGTCTCAGCTCTATATTCAGCTAGATCTTTTATAAACTGTGTTTGGTAGTGGCTTACATCTAGAGAGAAAATAGAAATTCCTGCAGTGAATATCTGCTTACCAAAGAGAAAAAAATATATAACTGAGACCTATGCTATGGAAGCAGCAAAGAAAGAGATGGTGCCTTACCTTAGTAGGGAGCAGTGGTCACCCTGGTATAGAAACCCTGGTCCAGTTCTGGTGATGTTTTAAAAGAGAGCATGCTAAAAACACCACAAAAGCAATTAAGCAGCAGGAACAAATGCCTTCCAAGGCAGAGAGAGAGCGAGCCCGTGCTCTGTGTATCAAAAGAAACGTGGGGAGGGAATTAGAATAACACGCACGAGCAACATCTTGTGAGGAAAACACAGGTATAATACAGTAAAAGTGTTCTTTAACCTGGAAGAAAAAGGTAGGAGGAGAAATGACACATGGCAGCTAAGCTGGGAAAACTCAGGATAACTGAGAAATGGGAGCAGTTAGCTGTAGCAGCACGCTGCAGGGCAGGAGCAGAGTCTCTTGCTTAAGACCTGCTCATTGAATCCAGTTACCTTTCTGTACGAGGGCTCAGCTGCACACAAGATATAAAGATTAATGCAAGAATATTGGGATGGAATTGAGAGCTTGTGCAGATGAAGGTCCGTCTAAGGGAGCAAAGTGATCTTTTTGAACTTACCTTCCAAGACTTTCAGTCTGTTGTCAGGGCTGGGAATGTACAAAATGCTGCATTGCAGAGGTGCTTGAAATTTGCACAAAAATCAGCCAGAGCACAAAGGATTCAGGACACATGCTTGTCCTTGGGGGCAAGAGATACTGGGAGCAAGAAAAGATGTGTAATTGTCCTTATTGACAGTCTATTGATCACCTCCCCTCTTCTCTTGTTGTGGGATTTATTTGTCACTACCTAGCGAATTAGGCAGATCGTTCCGATCGTCCTTGTGTGACACCAAAATGTGAAGCTGGGGGATTCAGGCAGTGGCAGAGGCCACATTAAACCAGCGGACGGGAACAAGCCTCTGAGTGTGGTCGCACAAACGGGTTGAAGACATACGAGGAGCCTCGACGAGTGAGACCAGCCACCCATCCAGCACAGTGTCCTGTCTCTGGCCAATAACCAAGGTCTAGGAGGAGTTCATCCAAGGGTATGAACATGCACCAGTGGCTCCAYGGGTAGCTGCAGCAAGCTCAAGGTGGTTTGCCCAGGAAAAAGGCTCAACAGCTCGTGTCTACTGAAAGGCACTGTGTGGTGCAACCCTTTCACACGTGGGCTCTGCGGTAGCTGCCATGCTGTGAATTTGCATCGCAATTCAGCCCCCAGCAGTACCCACAGACTTGAAAAAGTCCCGATCAAAATGTGCCCAGTTAAGGTCTCTGTCTAACAGCATTTACCGGAACCCAGGTTTTACAGCAAAATAAATAAATAAAACCCAGTAAAAGCCTCAGTTGGGTTTTGTATAAGAAACTGGGAAAATCTATGGCTTGAGCTGGAAGAAAAGGACAAAACCGGCTGCAGATAGAGAGCTGATGTCAGCTGTCATCCTCCTTTAGAAAAGCCCCGGACAATGGCTCTGAATTAGGACAAGCCTGAAAGACATCCCCGGTACTGGGAGCTTGGGTGTCCCCTCCTGAAAGGGCCAGAGGGCCGGTCATTATCTGCAAAGTGAGGCCTCTTTTGTTAACCCTGTCACCACTCCTCCACCCGCAGCGCTTGGCCCTGGATCGCTGGTGGCCGCGAAAACAAAACCCAGTCCCCGCCGCGTTAGAAGGACAGCAAGGCAAGAAAAGAAAGCGGAGGGAGGGCAGGGAGCGAGAGAAACTCGTCTTGAATGCGCTATCAGATAAGGCCTGTTGAAATAAGCGCTTTTTTTTTTGTCGTCTTCTTCTTTTTTTTTTTCTTTTTTTTTCTTTTCCATAGCTCCCTCTGCAAACGGTAGCAATGGGAGGAAATAGATAATTAGAGGGCCTTTTAAAATGGCCCCACTGTTGTCCCAGGGCTGAGAAGGTGCGCTGGCAGGACAAGCGAAATACTCAGCGAAGCAGACCTTTATCTCTTCCTAATGACTCGCAATGAAAAGGGTTTTTTTCCCGAGGCCCCGGGGCTCGGCCTCCTACCCTGGGAAGATTTCATTCTCAAGGCCCGGAGAATAAGTCCTCTTGTCCACTTGCAGGCTGCGGATAAATGGACAGCACTGTTGTGGCGGGGTTTTGTGCCTCGACGGCCCCAAATGGCTTGGGCTGCTAATGAAAGAGGAGAAGCTGGAAGAATTGATCTCAGGCATAAATGTTTTCCCCTCGCTCTCCTTTCACCTGTTTTTTTCCCCTCCTCACCCTGCCCTCCTGTCTCTTCTGAAGATTTCTCTCTTTGTTCTTGAAGAGTACGAAAAAATTCCCCGTCTTTTACCCTTTCTGCCCTTGCACCCTCCTGAAGGGTGCTGCAGCAGGCTTGCCCTGGCTAGGCAGATGCTCCCGAATCCCCTTGGTCCTTGTACTGATTCGGATCTTGGTGTAGCTGAAGTGAGGAATGCCCTACGTCGGTACAGGTTTGCATCCCATTGCCCATACGCTTTTGGGGTGTCGCGAGTTCCCAGTCACGTCCCTGTCCCCTTCACCGCGGCGCTCATGGCGCTCTTTCTGCCTGACACCGGTACCAACTCGAAATCCCTCTAATGCACAAAGTACTTGGCAAAAATGGGCTCCATTCCCCATGTCCACATGGCAGGAACGTCATGCGGTGGCTGAAACACAGGGATGGTCATCAGGATCCCTCCCGGACTCAGGGCAAGTCGTTCCCCTTCTCACCACTCCGTGCCTCAGTTTCTCCATTTGAAGAAGGGCGGATTACCTCCCTCCCTACCTTGAAGGTGTGCTTTGATCCACAGAGGCAGAGGTAATGAGCAAAATCTTCCCTTTTAGCCTGCTGAAAATGGAGGCTTGGGACCAAGTCGAGCTGTTGTAACCAACTGGGGTCCTGCAAAGGAGAAGTCACAGGTGCCGCAATGCAATGCATGGTGACACAAGCTCGGATTAGGGCTCCACAGTGAAAAACTCCACACCCCTAGATGCAGATGGCTTTTGCTGGAAAAAAGTCTAAATTTTGCAGTCTAAATAAAACTACAAAGGGTCTGAAATCATCCAGTTACGGAGTCTGTGCTATAAAAGCAAGCATTTGTTTGTGTCCCTGTTCACGGAAGCAGGGTTTTCTCAGTCTTACTTTTTAGTATTATTTACTTATTTTATTGAATGCCTGTGTGACTTTTGGAGTAGGTCAAACTGCCGGATCATCTTGTATCACGCTGCTAGCTGATGTTCGGGGGAGGAGAGACATTAGATAAATAGCATTCTTAGCAGGGCAGGCTGGCCAAGACCATTTTATAGCATCGTAAATTTGTTGCTGCTGCTGTTGTAATTACTAATAGTTTACTTCAGCCTAAGCGGTGGTCAGGGAGCTGGTCCCCGAGCTTCACGGATATGGGAAAGTGAACTGTTTGCAGTCTTTCCTGTTGGCTCTTTTCTGGTGTTCTGTGGTGTTGCAGTGGCCTTTCAGCCACAAGTTAAGCAACACCATGCTGAACTTTGCTTGCGAGGTTCAAGCTGGATTTTGTCCTAAAGTCCGTACCGTCTGCCAGTGCTGATACCTCTCCTACCTCATCCCAAGAGGCCTGCCAGGTRGAGGACAGCCTCTGACCCCACTCACCCTTTAGCCCCCTTTTCCCTGCTACATTTTGAGACTTCCCCCAGTGACTGTGCCTCGTATATAGACATGCAAATCCACATCATCCTGCTCTTCCAGCTTTTAATGCACTTTCTTTCCACTGTTGACCACTCACAAACACGAGTAAACCCCCAGACTACCTCCTACAAGGTCTCCACAAGCCCTTCTAGGTACCGTTCTCAGGGGATGACCAGTATAACAGGGCAGCGTTGATGTGAGCTATAATTTATGCTAGGGACAAAGAAAGGGTTGGCTGAAGTCAGCCTCAGGGTCAATCCCAAATATCAGTATAGCTCTACAGAGTGGAAAGGCAGTCACAGGAAACTGGGTTTGGGGACAGGGACTCTGTCTCTGTTCCTTGTCCCATCTCTGTACTTCTCTGCATGACCCACTTGATCCATTCCCTTTCCATGCGCCTCAACTTTCTGATCCGGCAAGTGGGGAAAATGGCAATCCTATCAGTCCAACCGGGGTTGTCAGTCTCAGAGAAACTCAACCTTGCCTCATGCTGCCTTCAATACTCCCGCAAAGTGCTCAGCACCCCTCTTTGCCCTGAGGTCAATGATGAGAGTGAAACCAGCACCGTGCAGCATTGCACCGTCTCTGCAGCCAACGGGAAGCCTCTGCCCCTGAAGGAGAAGAGGCTGGGAACAGACAGCAGGAGAAAGAGCAACAGGCTCGAGGGAAAGGGCTGGGAAGAAAACTGTTGTGAATTGTGCCAAACATTAGAGGTAGAGGAAGGGAAGTATGAAGGGAATAAAAGGGCAGCGTTGTCTCAGATTCTAATTAATGTAAAAACACAGTTCACTCGGGCTAAGACAGATCTTTTTACTGAGTGGAGACAGTTTTTATCTGCCCTTTACAGCTCCGGCTATTCTTCCCTTTGGCATCCGGTTACCTATTTAGCACACGTGTGCGCACGCACTCACACACCCCTGGCCAGCGCATGCAGCGTCAAGCCTCACGGAGGCAGCTGCGGTTGCACTGCGGTGTGTGTTTATTACCCTGCTCACAATATTAAACAATTTCCTGGGTGTCTTCAGAAACCCCCTACACAGCAGCGTTCGATTTGCTAAAGCAGCTTCTGAAAAGGGGAGGGGAAAGAGAGAAACTGTAGTTTTGATTTTCCATATGCCCTGGCCAGCTGGAGGGCAGATGAAAGCTGGGAACCAGCTTCTGAATGAAGGAAGAGATGAGTCGCAGGTTCTTTTCGTTGTAATGGTGGGATTCAGCTGCCTGAACAGAAATGTCACTCCAGAAAGGTACCGAGCTCCTGTACATGCCATGTATGTTGGTCTCATGCAAATCTGCCAGATACCCCAGAGCRTCTAAAATGACACTAGACACCTTTGTTTAGGCTTCTGCATTCAAGGATGCATCTCTGGGAGGAGATGAATCACCCTCTCAGAGTTTATTTTTCTCCCTCAAAACCAAAGGGGTCTCCAAGACGCTCAGAAGACTCCTCTGAGCTTCCCTGCAGTAGGTCAACCTCACCCCAGGGGTTATTTTTATTGCACATGTTCTGTTCAATGGACAGAATAACAACAGACACCTTACATGTACCCGAAACACATGTCCCCCCCAATACAGCCTCAGTGCTAGTTCTCAGGGAAGGCTAAATATTCAGGATGGTTTCTCCCCTCTTTCCGGTGAGTCACTTCCACCTCCTGGGTCATGTGTGAAGGCCCTGTGGTGGGCTGGCCCTCCATACTGCAGCTTCATAACTCTTGCCAGGCCCAGGTATAAAGCAAAAACGCCTTCAAAATCTGATCCCCTGTTTATCATGGAGTGCAGCTGCAAATCACTGTCTTTTATGGCACATTATCATTTTTCTCTTACTTCTGTCTCTCTTCTCCTTACATGAGGATYRCTTTATCATGTCTTCTTTCACAAATGCACCTTCTACCATATAGGTACCAGYCATCATCTCTCTCTCTAACATTTATAGTCAAACTTGAGGCAGTTGTTCTCAACTTGCATTTGCCTTTGAAGTTCACCATTCCTGTTTCACGCTGGGAAGAGACTGTACTTCAGGAGGTACCTGAAAGCTCCTGTTTATGCCCATTTGTCCCAGCTGTTCCAACAGAAGGTGTTATCTCTACCTGCAGACCTTGTCTTGCTTACAAGTGACATATGTGAAAGATGCTTTGCCCTGGAGAAGGCCTGGAGTCTTCCAGATAGTGCGTCCAGCCAAAACATCAATTTCTGGTAATTTCTCTGAGCTTGGACCATTGGATGATGCAGGGAAAGCCACTCCATCYCGTTTCATCTCTGCCAACACCGCCTGCTCTCTTTGCTCGTTTTGGTCTAATCCTGACTTCAGGTCCTGATTGACGCAGAGGTGCTGACCTTGGCTGGAGACTCAAAATGATACGGTTACCATTAAAATAGAAGGTAACTAACTGATATACCTTGTATGCCCTGTGCATAGTGAACATGAGAGGAAAGCAAGGCATGGGGAATCTTAGTGTTGTATTAAGGAGTAAACCAGACACCCAAAATCTGCAGGTTCACCACCTGCCACTCTATACTATTCTTGATTTCGTAGCTCAGTGAAAATAACAGATACAACAGCAAGTAAGTTGTCATCTGCAGGGCTAGACAAGGTCAGGAGCATTGTAGTGAAGTGTTCTTTTCATTGTTATTTTCACTGCAACCAGAATATTTTCTTTTTAAAAAAAAAAAAGAAGAGATGACATCTACATCATTTTGTTTAGACCTAAATAATCAAAGCATACAGATAAAAGTTCTGAGTTTTATTTTCCTTCATTTGGAATTTACCCTTCCTCCCAAGCATTAAAAAAAATAAAAATTGTTTATGTGTGTATATATATATATATATGCGTTTGTGTGCATGTGTGTGTGTATATGTGTGCATGTGTCTGTATATCCTGCAGTCATATTTATATTCTATGTTTTAGCTATTAAAAACAAAGTTTCAGTCAAAACAAAACATGTGCTGGACCAACGAATAATTGTTATTTATTTAGCCAGATGTCACCTCTTGGCAAATGAGTATACACTTTTGGTTTTAGTCATAAAAAACTAAAACTGTGGAATGTTCCCCAAAGTGGAAACTCTGGATACATGGACACTGCTGAACAAGGGAGGCCAGGGACCGTGCTCGAGCTCTGGGACCTTTCCTGTCCGCAGTGCTTCACTCGCGCCCCGATTCTTGGCTCTGCTTTGGACCACCCCAACTTGTTGCCTCTGAGACTCGGTTATGGAGATGGTTCACACCAGTGACCCCACCCTGCAGCCTGAAAGGGTGAGATTGCACCCAGCTGGGCTCTGCTCACCCCACACACGTCTCCAAACCTAGCCTAGAAGGCTTTGCATCCTCAAACATCTCCGAGCTTGCAAAACATACCCTCTTGCTATGATTGCATCATTTTGAGCCCACGCTATTTCACTACTTCAGACACTTTGAACTGGAAAAACACAGGCAATRTAAGGAGAGTGTACTGTGGTGGCTGGGGTGGCTAAGAGGAGAGCCAAGTTTAGCTGCTACACAAGGTGGATGTGGCCAACCTTCTTCAGAGGGAACAAGACCTGAGCAGCCYGGGTGTCAGGCAGCCTGTGCTCCTTGGTCCCTGGCCCTCTCTTGTTTAGCACAGCTATCATACTTTTAATTCCTGCCCAAGTCTGTTTGTTGCATATACTGTTCTCCTGATATTCTACATTAAAAGATAAAGGATTCATTTTGCTAATGGAGGGAAGGGAAGCGGTCACTGCAGCTGTGCAGCACAGCTGACCTGGAAACAGCTACTGTTTCACAGCCATTGGAGACAATGAAACAAAAGGATTTTCCTGGTTCAAGAAATAAAATGGTGACAGAGAGAGAGAAATAGAGGTCAGCCCTGCAAAAGCTCCAGCAATAACCCTGGCAATGAGTTTGCTTCTCCCCTTTCATGGTGAAAGCACAGCGTGGCGTCTCCATCCCAGAGTCCACCCAGCCATCTTTGGGGCAAATGAGAAGGAGCCAGCCCCGTCACTTTGGGATGCTGGGGCCAAGCTCATCAGTGGTCTTAATCCAAGTTAGTGCCTTGACCGTTCACTGCAAAGAGGGGTTTTGCACATGCTGTGGTGGAGGTGGTGACTGCCTTCCAGTTTCCTGATGTGAGCAGGTGGGGAAGGGGCAACTTATATTGAAATACGGGACTAAACCGTAAGCAGAGCCTCTCTTCCCCCTGCTGCAGGCTGGAAGGGGGAAGGGGGGGGAAGTGAGGTGTAATTGCGGCTGGAGTTCAAGTGAGGTTGACCTTGGGCTTCAGTCAGCACTTGCTTTTCATGCGAATGACGGCCCCTCTGTTCCCAGCACAGAGCGAGCTCAGTGAAAGCCTGTATGACCAGGCAGCCTGGCGCAGACCCAGGCTCCCTCTACATGATAAACACTTTGTCTCTCTACTGTTTGACAGGCGTCCAAGAGAGAAGGAGAGAGAGAGAGAGAGAGCGCGATGCTAACTGGCTTGGAGAGACATGCTGTGCGGAGAGGAAGCTTCTCTCTGGAGACTGCAGAATCGCTTCTATACCAAATGCCAGGCCAGAGTAGGCACCGCGCCTCGCAGGCTGTATTAGCACTTGCAAGCCTCAGTAAAAGGAAAGATATGTGGGTTTGGTGCTGAAATACATCTTTGAAAAGGAGGAAAAAGATTCCCCCCCCCCCCAAGACATCTGTGCTGTCATTAAACCTGAGTCTGCCTGCATCTGGGAGAGGATCAAAGACATTTACGGAGCTGAAAGTAGTAGAAGAACGATGGGCAGGGAGGAGGTGAATGCCCGCTGTGGGTGGGGATGCTTGCTGATTTACAAGGACAGAGAGAGTTAAACAGTACGAACTAAATGTGCCATGGAGACACGGCTGGCAGACAAGAAAGGTTTTGCAGACCCCAGTTGATGTGCTGTAAACCATGCTCTATACAAAGTTCCTGCTTTCTTTAGCAAATTGATATCTCAGTGAAAAAAGTCACAATGCTAAAACAACATCAATTTAGCTAGAACTTCTGCAGAACTAAGGAAACCTTGATTTGGGGCAGAAATTTTGATAATTTCTTGAGAGGCTGAGATCATGCACAGCTCTCTTCGATAAAAAGAAAATAAAGAAAGTCTAAAAAATTGTACATGTTGAAATTGCCCTTGGCATGTACTGTATTGCTTATTCTAATGTTCATTCATCAAATTAAAAAAATACATGCCTTTAAAACTCTTGGCACCTAAAAGTCCATCATTGTGCTGAGCAAGGTCTTTTCTTCCCATTCTCACTTGTATTCTCGCACACTACCCTGAAGGATAACTATTCCAGCCCATTACATTCATGGTCTGAAAACCAGGTGCCTAAATCTGAAATTTCAATTTTCAATCCCCTCATCCTTCAGCTGCTGCCTGTTGTTAGATGCACTTAAAACTCCACAAAGGACTTACATTTCTGTTGGTTGATACACACCCAAACCCTTGTAGAGCTCCTCAAAGCTCTAACTCCCAAGGAAGCCTTGGAGGGATTCTCAGATTAGGGTCTCAGGTGAGTTTTCAGGGTGGTTTCACAGTTAGTTGTGGAAGTTAGGATGCTCTAGCAGTTAAAAAAAAAAAATCGCAGTCCTCCCTGGTACCATCTGCTCCCTTATGGCGGCTCTGATGCTCATTTATGATTGGGTAACAAACTCTCAGAAAACTCATGACCTTTCCTCCCTAATTTAGTCCTTTGCCAGTTTAGAGAGTCAAAACAGGGGTTCAGACAGCGCCAGAGTCAATGCAAGGGAGTGAGCAGGACCATGGGGCAATGGGCAGGGCTGAGGGAGTGGGTCTGAGCCTTCCAGCAGCTGTGAGCTACCAGGTCAGCTCAGCCATTTTATAACACCTCCCCCTTGCAACATGTCCCAAGCACGCTTGGACACATATTTCTTGTGTCCAACACATGTCCTAACCACAAAAATCTTCCCACTCTCTTCATACCTACCAGGCCTCTAGTTGGAGCACAAATTAGTTTGACTCGCCACCACCAGAATAACCCAACCGTTGACCTTCAAGATATCCTAGGCTGCGTTTTAACCACCATATCTCCCATTTAAGTTATTCCGCTTTGAATAACGTGCTTCAGCATTCATTGCTGGAAGGACGGGGACCCAGATCTGTGAGGCGTACAAGAGTTACACCATCCCGATGAGTAAGAGATTGAGCCCTGAGCAGGGCATCCGGGCTTCCTATACAGTGCACGGGAAGAGCTGGGCATCTGTTCCACTGCAAATTATGTTTGTCTGCTACTGTGGCATTAAAAAAGTGTCTCCAGAGAGGAGGGGTAGGGGCGATGAAGTCTGTGGGAGCAGAGCTGAGGAGAGGATTTGCTGGAGGTTATACATGGACTTGGACAGGTCCCATGGAATTTCACCAGCCTATTAAGGAAGCATTTGCATCAGCCACAAGTTGCTTAATGTTTACTATGTTAAATAATCCGAATTCCATGGAACTCTTTGTTCTTGTGCATTCAGGGGAAAAAATGATACCTATAAGTAGTGCTGTCCAAGCTTTAATAGCTTTGGCCCTGTTTGTCTGCTCACTGTGTTCCGATGGCTTTTGTGCCATTACCGAGCAAAGTATTCCTTGCAAAGCGCGCATTCCCGGGGAGACAGGTCATACTGCAGGGCTTTCAGACTGCCTTTCCAGGACCCTCTCAGACCTGCTGGGGTGAGAGTTAAGCCTCTCTGCCTGAGAAGCGATATTATCAGATCTCTTCTCAGAGAAACCCTATTATGCCTGAATAGAGGCAAAGCAGGGAGGGATATAAGCAAAGAGACGATAATGATTCCTTTTTGAAGCATGACAAAAGGCAGCCGGGACTTCAGTAAGAAACCTGAGGAGTTAAGAGGCAGCACCGAGGTCTCAATGGAGATGGGGTATTCTTCTTCCCCTCCGCAGGCCCTTGAGGTATTTTGGAGTGGTCAGAGCTGAGAGGAGAGTTAGCAATCGCCTGTCTGATAAAAGGATCATTGACGGTGGAAGGTGAACGTGGGGAGGAGGGTTTTCAGATTTGGGCCAGGGCCAATAGACTTAATCATCTTGGCTCCCTGACCGACTCCCCGTAGCTCCAAATCCCTCCCTTGTTCACTCAGCCATGTTGGTGTTGGTAAAACATGAGTGAGGTCAGCAGAAACCCTTGTGAATGGAGGGTTTTAGCTGGCAATATATATATTTTTTCTGCTGCAGGCCGAACAGCATGAAGAGAGGAGAGAGGGGGATTCATACTTGCAGATGCCAGCTGCAGTGGTTGAGTTGGAAGGAAAGAAATGCTTTTCCTTCTGGCCAGCGTAACAACACGATGAGATTCAACCCACAAGGCCCCTCATGCTGTCCTCTTCCAGGCAGAGTGCCCTGGAACAACCATCCTATGAGATAAATGAACCACGGGCTTGTGGACGTGGCCAGACTAGCTGGCTTCAACAGCTCTGATGGCCTGTGTCTTCTCCACTCCTCCACAATTTATTTCATCCAGTCCATCACATGGACCCACTGACTTGGAGCTACACAGTGGTCCTAGTGCCAGATTTGCCCCAATGTTTCTCCAGTTCTTGTGCTATCACATCTGCCAGAGATCTGTTACAGTGCCTAGAAATAAGGCTCTATACATCTACACCGTGTGCAAGCTGTCCAGTGTTTTGTGCTGAGCTCTGGGTGTTGCAGAGCCACGTCATGGCAGCAGCTATGCCTTGCACATTTGCACAGAGATGGCAAACAAGACCCTTCAGGCCCTTGGCTCTTGGGACTGACATGGTTTTTCCTCTGTTTTTGTGGCAGAGCACATGACAGCCCTTGTGTTGTGGGATCCAAGATAAAATTTACAGCCTTGGTATAAGTGGTTTCATATTAGTACCCAGTGACTCCACCAAGAAATCTCCACAAGGCAAACAGACACTGTTTACTGCAGAAACAGCTGCTGAACATGGCGAAGAAAGTAAAGGGAAAGTTCCTGAAAGAAGCTGAAGAAAGTCCAGCATGGAGAGAGGAAAGAAAAGAAAAGCTTACTGGAGATGAGTGAAGAAGGGGCAGCAATCTTGCTTCTGTAAGAATTTCACAGCTGATTTCCACTTCACAAACCCTTCTCTGCTCTCGGCTGTGGATTTGCTGTGACACTGCATCCCAGCACCAGGTGCTGGTGGTCCAGTGACCATCAGCATCTTGATAGCATAGGCAAGGAGGCAAAACTGGGGTCTCCACTGTTGCCTAGTGCCACCTAACTTGCCATGCTGCATCCATCTCCAAACGTGTGAAAAGGCATGGTGCTGGCCTTGCAATGGGAAAGAAGGGCAGAGGCAGGTAGGGTGTAGATCACGATCTCTTCTCTGGACAGGCAGGGAGGTGTGTTACAACAAGTGCATGATCTGGCATTTGGGGAGTGGGGAGCTGGAGTTGCAAGATCCAAGGACAGAAGTGAGCATGGTTCAGGGAGATCAGAGTTAATGCCAGAGCAATAAATGTGTAGTAGTGGTGCTGGAGGTCTGGGGAACCCTTCTGGTGTTGCCAACAGTTAAGTATGCATCAGATCCAAAGATGATGGCTGAAATTACAGTGGGTAGAAATTCTGAGGGTCCTTCTTTGTGAAGGAAATGTCTGGACGTAGAAGTAGAAAATACTGGAGGAAGTAGAAAAACTGGAGCTGTCAGGAGCTGAAACCATGGGAGCTGGGTTGCAGGGGCTGGAGTCAAAACATAAGGAGCTGGGTAGTCCTGGAGTGTGTGCTAGAAATGAGAGCAATTCCTGCTCACAAAGACAGTAATGTGGCAAAGAAGAGAGGGGAGGGGAAGATTAAATAATAGGAAAAGCAGAACGATATGAAGGGGAACCTTCTCCATGCTGCAAATCACATTTTGCCCATAGAAGATAGGTCTGGAAAGGTTCTCAGACAGGATCCCAAGCCAGAAGCAATTCTGAATTGTATTTCAAAGGTATTTATCTGCTTAGTGTCTTCCAGAGATGGAGATACTATGGCCTTCCTAGCAGAGCCAGTCCTGTGCTTATCTATCTTTTTCATTGCAAAGTTTTCCTCCTTGTCTACCTTAAAACTCTCTTACTGAAATTTAAGCATGGTACTTTTGTCCTATGTACCACAATCATGAAGAAGACTTTTATGGCTAGAAGTGAACAAGAACACACTGTAAGAACAGGACTAGATAAACTGCTAAGCAGAATCTGCCCAATGCTCAACCTGTGAACACAGAACAAGCTTGTCTGGTTCTGTCGTAGCAGAGGAAATCTGAAATCAGTCCCATATATGCTTACCTCTGTTCCAGGACTTTATTTCTAGACATCACCAAATATGAATGAACATCATCATTTGCATTTCAGAGTGAGGAAAAATGAGCCACAGAGAAAGGAAAACATCAGGCCATACACAAAGCCGGGAACAGAATGCAGATCCCATAGCTTTCCTTCCTTGAAAAGCTATGGATGAATTTTTCTACTCCCTAATTAGGGCTTTCAAAGATTGCTCAGAACAGCCCAAAGAAGTTCACCCACTGATATCTGTTCAGCGATATCCAAAGTCTGTAAAAGAAATCGTTCTTCACCTGGTACTCTTAAAAAACGAGGCCACCAAGTCTGATTAGAAATCACTACAGTTTTAAGTAGCATTCTGTTTTGTTTTGTTTTCCCAGAGGATTAAACACTGATAAAAATTAATTACATTCATAAAGAGTTTTCTGTGCAAGGGTATATTCACGAACAGTCCCCTGCATCGTGCCAGGGCAGATCTGGGCTAACCATTGTCCTGGAGAAGTGTCCTCAGCCTGCCTTGCGAGTAGATCAGCCAAGGAGGAGCAGTCCACCCACCCTGCGCTGCACCAGAAGGGAAATTCTCAGCCCAGCCCAAGCATCTGGAAAGACGCACCAGGGAGAAGACTGCCTGACACAGATGGGAAAGGAATCGGCATCTCAGCCTTCCAGCAGAACAACCTTGGCTGGGCTTCCAGTCCACTGCAGAGCAGACCTCCCAATGCCACATGTCTGCCAGATCATGCCCCTTCCCTTCCTTGGTGGTCAGTTCAAGTGCCAGAGGGAACTTTTCCAGCCAGAGTAGCAAGAAGAAGGATTGCATCAAACCTAACATGTGCTGTGTTGTGACAAAAGCTGCCTTATTGTGATACTGAAGCCAGGGTAGGCACCAGGCCCTGAAATATGGTTCAAATAAGTCCAAATCTACCCTACACTTTAACAAGCAGCCTTTAAACTGGGTTCAAAGCCATATTCATTAACAGCTAATGCTTTTCTATCTGAGGGAGCACACTTAAGGTGGCTTTGAGGTGAGGCCCCAAGTGGACCTCCTATTTGTCTTCTTCCTCAGTGTGCACTTCCCTGAAATGTCCTGAGTTGTGGCAATATTACTTGACTGATGCAGGGCACAGAAGATCACTTCAGGCCCTTCCTAGAGAGGACGTCACATCACAAAGCTCTGCTGTAGTCTAGAGTACCTAGAAGGGTGATAGGGACATGGAGAAACAAGTGTTTTGAATAAGTAAGTGTTATGTGTGTAGGACATGTCTACTCAGTGCATCATGATGTTACTGGGAGAGTGATCAGGGGACACGTTTGCAAATGTAGAAGAACAATAGCAGCTAAAGGCAGATGCATTAAAGCCCTTATTTACAGACACATGTCCTTGGTCAAAGAAATAATAATCAAAAAGAGTAATGCAGGAAACTTATGATGAAGCAGCAGAAAGCCAGAGCAATGATTTGCGCCAAGGGTTTCCAGGAGAGGTCGGCACTTCTCTAAAATTGCAGGCAAAGCACACAAGGCCTGCCTGAGTTTCTCTTCCAGTCCATTTGGAGAAGCTTCTGTTGGACCAGATGCTTCCCAGGCTCCCATGACAGGATTGTACATTATGCTTCACTTTCCATCTCATGCCATTGGAATGAAAGGATGGAGCAATGGGCATGTGCTCTGTCACCGAGGTTCATTAACACCGGCCTTCCGGAACACATTTTGCACATGTGGCAAGGAAAATCTGCATTGATTTCTTTCTTATTTTCTTAACAACAGAAACAACAAAAGGTCTGTTTACTATTAATTAAGCAGCTATGAGAACCATTTAATTAGAGCAGATTATAATGTTTCCATCAGCTATCAGGTTACAATTGTCAACTGGAATTAATATTAATTGTCTACATGTTCTTGTCTGATGAACTACCAGCTTCATTCCATGCTGCAGTCATCATGGAGTGATTATTGTGAGCCTTGAGTTCATGTTGTATTTGAGATACCGTCTTCTGTTCTCTTTCTGACAAACTGACATATACAGAAACACTAACTCAAATTTGATAGGGCAGAAACCAAGGTAAATTTCCCTACTCACAAGAACAGTTTTCTGATTGAGGTTTTCTAAAGCTTCTACCCTGTTGCTGTTTTCTTTCTTTCTTTTCCCCAATTATCCAAAGGCAGTAATGCTTTCTTTGCAAAATAGCCAGCAGGATTTTGCCATTTCTATATACAGTATGACCAAGGAAGGGACATAATATGATTAACTGTTCTCTGTGAACATATTGCCTTTAGCACTGCCTGGGTTCCAGCACCAAGGAGGGTGCAAGGGCATCAGCCTTACAAGGGTTCCCAGTCCAGCACCAATGGGACTACATCTGCTCTGAGACAAGGCCAAAAGATGGCAAAGATCTAAGACTAGATCTAAGGATCTAGTCTTTAATAATGCCTGAATCTCTGACCATTACTGTCATTGCAGTCCTACAGCTCAGAAATAAGATTGGCTTGCTTTCCTAACTGGTATTAAACCTATGATTTCCTCTTTTTGAGGCAGAACCCTAAAGTGGAGACAGGCAAAGCATGAGTCCCTTGGCTTGGGAACCTGCAATGACCACTTAAGCAACCCTAGACTTCATCTGCAGCTGAGGGACTGCTTTGCTGTGAGTTGTACAGTGCAAACCTTCAGTGTGTGGTTCATCTGTCTACCTAGCTGAGGTAGTGCATGTTGGTGGCTGGATTCATGTTTATGCTCAGATTTTCAGAGCTGTCTGGCTGAAGCCACTTATGACCCTGCTCTTTGAGCATAAGCCCGTCTCTCCCTGGACCTGAGATTCTTTGCCTGAAGTTCCTGTTCATTTTCTGGAGACCACAGCAGGGCTGTGATAGAGAGAAGCCTGGTACAATTTTTCCAGATGCCAGTTTACAGACTGCTGACTACACTGGGAGAGAAGCACCCAGTGTTTTAGAAATATTTTGGAAATATTTTAAAATATTTTAGAAATATTTTGGCATGTCTATCTGCACCTGTAGTCATGACATACCTTTGAAAACCTGGCTTACAACTGGCTGCATTTGCACTGTCTTCTCTAGATCTGTATTACTAAATAAAATAAGCCAGGGTCCATTTCCTGGCCTTGAGGGCAAGAGGCATAGCACAGACTGTGCATGCAAAAATAAACTCTCCTCCTGGAGCCTCTCCAAAATCAGGTGGCAGCATCCAGAAAGCATTTGGGGAGCAATAGCTGGTCCTTGCTATCCTACTCAGATACGGGATGACATTGTCTGGGAGAGTTCCAAAACTGACCAAAACTGGGCCAAAACTTTACCAGGGATTTTTCTGAAAAGTAAACACTGGATGATCATGACTCAGTGCCCTTGCCCATGCTTTGTCCTGGTTTAGTTTATGAGTGTAGACATGGACTCTGTGATCCAGCTGGCCAGGGAGACCTGGCCCATGGTAGATTTGCTTCTTCTGGAGTGGCCTGGCATGGGGAGAACCACCCGGCCCAGAACACATTGGTGTCAGTGACAGCAAACTGTCACGTTGCCTGTGCCCTGATTTCCTCCAGACGGGAACCAATGGCATCCTCCAGAAGGGAGCCTAGGAGTTCACGTGCAGTGGGGACAGTCAGTGACCAGGGCCCTGGCGTGAAGCAGGGTCATTTCTTAACTATGGCACTTTCCTGCTCCTGGAGAACCACTGCTCCCTGCTCTTCCTTCAGAGTTCTGTGGAAAGACATTTTAAGCTGAAACTTTCCTGGATTAAAAAGAAAATGAAACCAAACTCACTGGAGTTTGCTTCTTTTTTCTTTTTTTTTCTGACAAGCAGTGTGACAGAAATATGATCCTGTCTCTCCCTTTTTATATAACGTTCTGCTTAGATTGCTTCAAGGAGAGTGCATGAGCAGTCCACAGAGTGGAAAGGTGGCATAAATCATGCCCATAAATCAGGAGTCCAAGCTTCCCCTACCAGCAGAGAGTGAGGAGATTGGAGCAGGTGCACAGATTAGATCCCATATTTTACTGCACTCATCACCACACCTTATTCTGACTTAGCAAACAGTTCGCGAAGGGAAGAATAATTCTCTCCATGCAGCTGAGTTTTCTGTGGGAGTACAGGCCTGCCCAATGTGCCTTCAAGTTTGGGAATCAGATTTTAAATGAAAGGAAGAGGGCTGATTCTTTTAAAAAGAAAGCAGTTACAGACTGAGTGGAAGGCCAAAAGGAACTGTGGGGTCACCTCGTTTGAATTTCTGGGTAGCACAGGCAATGTCCTGGATTCAAACCCAATGGTATGCTGTCAATCAAAACAGGTCATCCATTCAAGCTTGCTTTCCTCAAGGAATGAGGAGGTCAGCATTCCCTTTCGGAGTTTAGTCCAAGTGTCTTCACTCTTTCTGGGAAAAAACTTGTCCTTAGCTCTTTAACCCTCTCCAGCAGGCTTCATCTCATGTTAGCTTTAGACATCAGAAGTTAGAAGAGGTGAATCCCAACTTTACTATAAGACATTTTCCCTAGTTTTCCAACTAATATGCTGACAGCTTCCCTGCACTGCCTCTAATGCTTGTTGGTCCTTTAACTGCACTAAATTCTCACGTCTGTCTCCCCAGCACTGTGCTCTCCTTTCTGCTTTGAGTCATTGCTTCACGGATGATGCTTTTAAGGATCCCATTAATCTTTTCTGTGATTCAGTTGCAACAGGAGCTTGTGTTGAACTGCCATTCCTCTCTGACCCTTAAATCCTTTAAAAAGTTGCTGTTTTCCAGGTCTGTCATTCTCCAGTTGTGGCCTTCTTGCCTTCCTCGTCCTTTGATATATATGTGACTTTGCACCAGCCTAGAATGAAAACATATTTGAGTAATGCAGATAAGCTAGTAAACCAGAGCCCTTTGTATGATTGCCCAGACCTCGTCATTATTTGACTCTGTGAAACTTTATCTGTCAGTTTTTCAGGGTTTCACACATATTTCTCAATCAACAGTAAAACATCATGACTAGATCTCTGCAAATGTTCATTCAAAACTCCTTCAGACAGTGATGATTTTCCAGTGATATATGTGCTCTGAGACCTGTCGGTGGTTCTGTTCTTAATAGCATAAGTATGGCTTTATTGATCTAGTTATTTTAATAAGAGCAAAAGTGCAATGCTAAGTCAAACACCTTCAGCAATCAAAGTACATTCTGTCTATAAAGCTACCCTTTCAGCCAAACTTATTGGTTCATCAGAAAGTGAAACAAGTTTGGGGTTTTTTTTGCCAAAGTACTCTATCCAGAAAAACACATTGATGGGCAACCTTTACCTCTACAATGACCGAATCACATATCTGCTTTTCTGTTATTTTCTCTTTGAGCCGTATTAGCTTAATTACCTTATGTGTACCTGGCATATTCCAGTTTCTGGGCTGAATGACCCAGAATTCACATCCACACTGTCGAGACTGCTTGGTTCTGTGACAGCATCGGACACATCCTGCATTTTGAGTGTGAGCTACAGCGTTATCCCCTGTCCTCGCCTCTGAGCTCCTTCCCTGACAGAGCCCAGAGACAGGTCCCAGATCAAAACGCAATAGGCACTGCAAAGAAATTGCCTATTTTCAAGGCAAGTCAAGGCAAGACTATGCCTTGGCTTGAGCTCTGAAGTGCTGCTCTCTGAGAGTACACTTGCCTCCTAATTTCTTTCATTCAGGGATATGGACACATCCTGTTTGGAGTAGTTTCATCTCCATTTAGGAAGTTAACCTTTAGAGGCACAGCTTTGTCAAGACCTTGGAAGAATCTCTATGTCTTAATGGCTTAAAGGATTCTCTTCATTTTTAATGTTTGAGCTGCTTAATTGTGGTATGAAATTCACTGATTAATGTTTTTTCTTATCCCTTCTTTTCTGTGTGATGCTGATATGCAAGCGGGTCACAGGGGAGTTAAGGGAAAACTGAGAAAATTTATGCTAGCTGTAAAGCTAAATTGAAGCCAGGATATGCTAAGGGAGACTATGATCTGGATTAAAAATCTGGGTGAGAGGCATCCTGAAAAATATTTTTGTAATGTGTTATACAAGTGCATTCCTAAAAGACAATTTAAAAATATCTCTTCCTTCTTAACTGTCGTCTTCCAAAAAGTTTTATTCTCTCAGAATCAGGTTCTGATGTAAGTCTTAGAGATCAGAATTAGGAATCATAGAACAGGGAAAGAAATACTGTTTGGGTCAAGCATGCATTTCATGTCCCAGAGAAGCGCTATGAGGGGAAAGGACACCAGAAGGACTCTTGCTTGCTGTAGGAGATGTAAAGGGATGCTGCGCACTGTACAGCCAGGGTACGTCTCTGGGTAATATTTAGATGTTTCATGGAACCATCGGAGCAGGTCTACGGTCAGAATTAGTTCTCCTGGATTTGTTTTGAGTAGAAAGATAACTTTCTGGGTAACAGCATGCTTTCGAAGGCCCAGACACCCCTGAATTCTGGTTGACACTATGGACTGCCTATATGGTCTTGGCCAAGCAATGTAGACCCCACTACCCAAAAGTATTTAGAATCTGAAATTAGAAGCTTACTATCTTTGAAGATGTAGGTAACAGTGTCTCAGTTTCCTTTGACTTAAACATTTCTGGGGATGTGAAGAGTCTTATCTAATTATTTTTATTAAATGTAACACTTCAAAACACGGAAGAGACCGCTCGGGTCAAAAAGTCCAGGTCCAGTCACTGTCTACTTCATGAAGCCAACCACATATGATCGTCTTCATAAACACAGAGGTCTCCTTTTATTGTCCCTGTGTTTCCTAATGAGAGGGTATTCCAGAGTTTCACCACTGTGATATTTCAGCAGCTTGCTTCTAACTACCAGACTGGATTTGTTCATGGCCAGTCTAGCCCAAGTGTCCTTTTGTCTTTGAACCTAGTTATTCTCTCCCAGAGATTTGCTCTCAGACACATATATTATCTTCCTCCTTAGTCCTTGCTTGAAAATCTAAACAAATAAAGCTACTTTCATCCCTTCTCGCGTGGCCAGTTCTCCACTTTCCAGTTTACCCTTAGCCTTTCCCCTTACTTGTTCAGAATTGTTTTCAAACACCAGTGAACAGGACATTACACATATTCTACAGATGCTACCAGTGTCTTATTTCAGTGTCACTAAATTCCTCTCTTCTTCCAGTGGAAACACTTCTTATGATGTAAACTTTTCCTCTTGTATCTTAATTATTCTGAAATCTTACTAATGAAGAAGCCCTTCAGTACAGTGACAGATATATACAAACTAGATGAACCATTTTCCCACTAATGCAAGTGGTAAAACACCTATTGCCATCACTCAGTTAGAGTTAGGGTGAAGCTAGGATTTATCTGGAAACCCCTCCCAACATACGCTTGAGAAATCAGATCTGCCCCAGAGTTGCAGGCCTGATCCCATCATGGCAATGATCAGGATGAGCCAAAACTAATGTTTGTCTTGCAGATCCCCAAACTCCTGCCTTTCCCCAGGCAGTGTGGGAAGGAAAAAGAAGAATCTCCTTAAACTTAGTGTGGTAGGAGCTGTTGCAAGTTTTTTTCTTCCTTTTTTTTCTAGGTGAATTTCAATAAGGTGACCGCCAGTCTTGCACAGGCTGCAGCTGCCGTAAATCCAAGCTCAAAATGTCAGAGTCGTAAACTATTTTGATGAAATGCCATCAAAGAAATCATATTTATCGGGATGATTTGTTGATACTGAATATCCAAACAGTTTGGAGTGCAGTAAAGTTCAGGGGGACGCCGGGATTTATGGCTCTCTTTTGCTGGGGTTGTTAATAACATTTCAGGATACTAAACAAGAATGTCCTAGGGACTTGGATGGCTCAGGCACAGGAGGGGTAAAGAATTTCTTACTTCTGAAAAGAGCAAAGAGGTCATCAGTGTATTTATGGACGTAGATTATCGTCCCATTACATTAGAAAGTTCCACTGACCTGAGCAGTGGAGTTACTCATCATGGCCTTCATTTCTGGCCTGTTTAAGCTCTTTTAGAAATCGGGAGCCCAGGTTCTGGTTGTGCTTGAGGTAGGCCACAATACTGGGAAATGCGCTCCAGCATGCTCCTCTCACCTGAGCAGCTGAGGGGCAGTGGCTTGTTACCTGTGCTTCATCATACTGATTATCCCTTGACTTCATTTCTAAAGACGGAGTTTATCTCTCGCTTCCAGGACACTGGATATTATTGTTGCTCATGTGAACATCTTCCCATCTTGCTGCAAACTGCTGTACTGTTCTTGGTCCCAGCGGCAAACGTTCGCTCTCAGTTGCACGGAGCAATGTTATCCTGAACACAGGTCACTCCCTTCCCTTGGCCTTGTTAATGGTCCCTTTTGTTGACTCACCCTTTCTCCCCTCACTACGGGGGGATATGCTTCTCAATGCCTTCCTCCACATCGCTCTTTACTGTATATTCTGAACCCTATTCTTTATCAGCTCTGATTGGTGATGTCATTCTGCTGTATCTAGCTGCGCGTCCGTAACAAAGGCCCATTGTGGACTTGGACAGACAATGCATCACGCCTTAGCAGGACCTGACATGAATTGGAGCATGGAGAAAGGGAGCAGGGCTGTCCCAAGGAAGTTTTACAAGGATTTGCTCTGGAATAAGTGCAGTTTACTGCCCAGCTAGTTGAGCTCTTAGTCAAAAATAGGCAACACTGGAGCATGAAAGTGATGGAGAACCTGAGTCTTTCACCAGTATGAATGATGTGCAATTTCATGTCTTGGTTTCATCCCAGTGAGGTTCAGGGAAGTCTTGAAAGCTTTTGCAGAAAGCGAAGGCATTTTCCACTCAGATTGAGTATAATTAAAAAGCACCAGCTGCCCTTTTCTCCTCCTCCCTCCAAGGGGTGGTCACTGACAAATGACATTTTGGAGAGTAACTACTTCCACAGCAGGATCCTAGATTATATTTGATCACAGGTTCTCAGCAGGGGGTGAATGGCCCCATTAAACATAATAAATATGTTTTGGGAGGAATGTTTAAGTTGGTCAAATTTCCCATTAGAAATGTAAAATGCTTAAAAGACATGGGTTGTCCAATTAAATATGACAGTTTATGCGCTCTGTTGTCTTTTTTAAGGGAAAAAATAAAATAACTTCTGTCAGAGAAACAAGTTTTTCTCTCAATTTTTGACAGGTTTTTAACAAAAAAAGCTGAGATTATGCAAGGGCAAAGAAAAGACACAAACATTTTCCAACCAGCTGTAGTCTTCTTTAGCTGTAGAAGGGAATAGATTTCATAATGCTCATGGGAAAAGAGTCCCCAAAGTTTTCATTTTCTTTCTTTCCTTCTTCCTTTCTTTTTTCTTTTTTTATTTTGACCTTCTGGGATGGAAACAGTTGAAAGTCACTTGGTTAAATCAGTTCTGAGAAACATCTGCCTTGGAATACTGGCTGCTCTTATGAAAAGAAAATATCGAAAAAGCTTTTTTTTTTAATAAATCCAAATAACTGGCTATTAACAGGATATTGTAATTATGTAAGATCAAGCAGATAAACAGATATTTATTCCAAAAATGTCTAGCCAATGCTGTAATCCAGCACCCAATTATTGAAATAACATAGCAGTATACTATCACACACAGCTACTGTGAAGCCTGAGGGTACTTACATGAGTAGCCTTAGTATATTTTAAAGTAGGGCTAACAGACATTGGTCACAATCTGGGAGCCATAGTCATGGTGGGGTGACCAGAGCAGAGCCGTGCAAGGGTTGTCCCTGGCTGGAGGAAGCAGCAAGTCCTGGACCAACCAGTCCAGCTGCGTGGGGCTAGTGTGGACCCAGCAGCGTCCCAGACAGCCTCCATCCCCCAGCACCACACTGGGACCTCCAGGATCTGCCCCCTTCATCCACCTGTGAGCTACCCCAGGGTGCTCCCACCATCGGCTTACCAAGGTCCCTGCACATTTTGGCACCACCCAAGGATGCTGGTATCTGTCTCATAACAAGGTCTGGACATTTCATCAAGGATTTTAGTGGAAGGCCATCAAAAACAGTTAAGAAGCATTAGAAAATATGCAGTCTGTATGGACAAATGGAAATGATATGCTTATATGTAGTAAGGGAGAAGGCAAGAGTGAAGCATATTAGCAGAGAATGGCTTCTTCATGATGGTACAAAGGTGGAACACAGGAGGAATGCTGTTTACCTGACAAATGCTAAACATAACTGGAAACATCAGGATGGAAAAATTGTGTAAAATGGAAGGAAAGGAAGACTGGAACTACCAGATCCAGGTGAACCTCAGGGGTAAGAGGGCAGATCTAGGCTGAGGTATTTATGAGAGGATTTTACGGGCCTAAACATTTTTAGCTCAGTTTTGCAGGAAGGCTGAGCTTATGTGATCACATTGTCTCTGTGCATATAAGTCTATCTCTCCACCCCCCTCAATGATTTCTAAATATCTGATGTTCAAGATCGTCCAGCTTTTCAGGGTAAGTCTGTCCAGAGTGTGCTGTACCTGTAGGTCTTGTGAAAAGCAGCAGTAGATGGGGACAAAGGTAACCTATTACCCCAGCTAATGGAAAAGATTATGACTCACCCTTTATCAGAGAATCTAGAAAAGAGAACTATTATAAACCAGGCATCATTAGTTCTGCTGCTCACAGGACTAACTGTTTTACTCCAGATAGCCCCACAGGACCAGCCCGGCTCTTACAGATGAACACAGATTCACCAGCCCAGGTCTGGGGAAGTGAACTGGCTTCTGCTCCAGCTTGTGTGTTATCCACAATCTTCCTCAGACCCGAATGCAGAAAGCTATATTAGTGCCAATGATGAAGAGAATTGTCTGATTTCAGGCCAAACCAGTGGTGCTGGACAGCAGAAACTGCCTCTCCACTCTTGCATGCTCCCAAGAAAGTCACTGGGGAGGACAGCTATGGATGGCTGCAATGTCATTTTTCCAGGTTCCCTATTCAGGACCTAACAGCACTTTAATGGAAAATGTCCCTTGGTGATCTATAAATCACTATTTATCACTCCAGAGGCCTCCACGCTCACTGAGATAATGCACCAGCGTTATAATATTGATCGATGGATATCTCTTCCCCGCCCTCAGCTCTATCAAATAGACTGCTCTCCCAAGCATCAGGAATGAAATACTTTGGCACGGAAGATGGAATTTGGAAACTGTCCATTCACAAGCTCTCAGCAAGATGTCCAGTTTTAACCTGATTTTCAGAAGGTAATTTCCTGAGGAGTAATGCTTTTTTTCCCCTGCCAGGGTCCTAATTGCACACAAACAATAAATAAAGGGCTTTGTCTGGGGCTTTTAACATTTTTATTTTATGAGGTTTTATATGACTTCAGCACTGCTTCAGATGAGGCTGTAATCCTTGCTAACAGAGCCAGGAATGGAATAACTAACTTCTGCGAGCACAGAGATGGTCCTCAGCTCCAGAGTATCAGAGTCCTTCACATACTTATATGAGGTAAAGAAATACCCCCTTCAAAAGGAAACAGGGGCAAAAGAAGATAAGGGACTTGACCACTGTTCCAGAGGAGACTTGTGATGAAAACCCTCTCTCATCCAACACTGCTTCTTTAACCACCCACTCCCGAGGATTTCAAAGCACTTTGCAAACTTGGCTGAGTTTACCAGATCGCTGGAAGTGGTTTGTTATTATTACCCTCTTTTCCCAGAGGGTGGGTGAATTGAATGAAGATGAATTGTCATGGTCAACAGCTCTACAGCAAAGGACATACTGTGTTGCAGGGATCAGGACTATCCAGAACCCAAGTAAACTGTGGATTATCCAATGCTCCTGCTTGGGCATGAAAATCAATTTCCTTGACCTTCCACAGCATCATTCAACCAAGACCTCAGCCAAGATTCCACATGTTCTGGTGGCCAAGACCTCTAGGTGTTTTGCAGGGTTTTACAAATATGCCAGGCGTGGGCTTAGCATGTGCTGAGTTCAACAGAGAGAAAAGCCAGGGTTGGTCCTTTGTAATTCTCCAGGGAAAGCCCGCTGATGA
The DNA here is from genome assembly GCF_003343035.1 of Apteryx rowi. Classification (NCBI taxonomy): domain Eukaryota; kingdom Metazoa; phylum Chordata; class Aves; order Apterygiformes; family Apterygidae; genus Apteryx; species Apteryx rowi. The sequence continues at coordinate 675,581 of NW_020449586.1, read as the reverse complement.
TTTCCACTGCAGAGTTTTTAACTTCTATATATGCTCTACCAAGTCTTGCTGTGTGACTTTGACATGGCTCTGGTATTGGAGACAACCACTCACTGATGGAGAATCAAATCCTTACCACCTTTCCATTCTATCAGTCTCACAGAGCTCAGGACACCTAGAAGAAACCTCAGATACTGTTCCCCTTCTCTCTGATATCACCCTATCCTATGTCCAGCCATAGAGGGGATTGGAAGAGGAATGACTCTTCAGCGTCTTGAGCTGAGTTTTATCTAGAATCCAGTCTCTGACATGGGGAAGTGAGCTCTGCTGGACTGGCCACAGTGCCTTCTTACAAAGCAACTTACAGCCAAAGAGAGGAAGCTGCAGATTTGCCAGTGATAGATCTCTGAACAGAGCTAAGAGGCTGCTCGCTGTCGTCTAACCGATGGTATGTGACCCTTGATGGCTTTCTCCTGTACCCCTTTCTTCTGGTGCAGTGTTGTTAAGTCCCTGCTAGTTACTGACTGCTTCTGGCTTCGTAAGTCTCCTCCAAAGGACCCAGTGTAGACCACTGAGCCCCATCCCCAAAAGTCATGTGCATGAACCCTCTCAGCTTGATCTGAAAATGAGTTCCCAGTCCCCTCCTGCCTGAGAGGCAGTTCCAGGACCTCCCTGCTCTACTGAACAGGGATCTTCTTATTTCCAGCTTGTTTTTATCCACAGTCAGCTCAGTCATTTCTTTTTGCACCAGCATTAACTGTTAACTTGGAGATCTGGATCTTCAGTTCTCAGTGATGGGGCCCCTCTTTGCATTGGTCCAGTAGCTGCTTCACTCATTGGCATTTAGTATTTGGGCTGCCAATCTGCTGCTTGGTTCCCCCCATTGCAGAAATTCCCTAGTCTGGGGGGCAGAGTTTTGGGAGAGCCAGATGGAGCCATTCAGGAATAACAGGAATGAAACTCCTTCCTTGGAAGTGGTCTGGCTGGTCTGGCATTGGGGAAGTGTGCTTTTTCAGGATGTACAGCAAATTCAGGCTTGCAGAGCTGTCAGTCAGCTTCATTTTTAAAGTACTGAATTTGCACATAAAAAGCTTGGTGTGTTTTGGAAGAGAAACGTAATCTGTGCAATTTCTTTGAAAAATTATGGACACTGACATTTTACACCTGTAATTATGATAAAAGCTCTCAGCACAAGCCTGCAAGTGTTTCCACCAAATAAATCATCTTAACCCCTTGCTTTTAGGAATTTAGGGATCAGCCCTCAGCTATAAATTAGGAGCAAGTGATAATAGCTCTGCTCACAGCTGCCGTCTCATGCTCTGGAGATGAAACACACCACGAAGGAAGTCTGAGTGGTCACAGAGCCTCCTCCCCCACCCTTTTTCTGCATTTCTGCATCCCAGAACTTGTGCCTGTCCCTTCACATGACACACCATTAAGTTTTTTACTTGATGGGCTCCCCGTGTGGCAAGGGGGGTGCTGGGGTGACAGCTGTAGTGTGGGACAGTGTCCTCTGCCTGCAGCGTGGAGCTCAGGATGGCATCACATCCACTGTTCACACCACAAATAGTGGTGCACAGTTTGCACCAAAAATAGGGCGCACAAAATTGGGAGGTGAGCTTGCGCTGTGTCTGACATGTTGGGATAGTGAAGGAACAGGCAGGATCCATTGGTACTGCCTATGCTGTGTTTCGTATGCAGAGTCCTTGCACAGGATTTCACTGGTCTACCCCTGCTGCTCTCAGGACACCCTTTGCCTTCTAGCCTGCTGTGTATGGCATTGCGAGAGCTTTGCCCTATTCCTGTTGCTGCAGATCCTCCCCCCCATTTACCATGCTTTTTTTCCCATTGCAAAAGTCAAAGCTGGATTCCCATTGGATGAAAGAAAACCAGAAGATGTGCCCACCTGATGTACCCAGCTGCTCATGGTTGGTCAGTGCATGGCACCAGACTAGAGGGAGTCCAGAGGGATCCCCCAGCACATGTATCGTGCAGACAGGGGGTCCTCAGCACCTTCACTCTACACCTATGCCTCTACTATGCCGCACTGTTTGCTAACATGGACACAGCCTTGGCCTGTGGGCTCTCGCATTTTCAAGGTAACTTGGCAAAGTTAAATACAAGTGTTGTAACAGTCACAGCACACAGCCAATGTCTTACTGAGATAAAGAGAAACCACCTGAAACTAGGCTTATGCTTGCAGGCAGAGGGCATCCCCAGTTGCATCTTCTGAGACTTGGTCCACACAGGCAATATGTACATTTTCAGTTTTCAGGCCAGCAAAACACTAATGCCCAGGTCATATTCAGCAGATTCCCTTGCAGCTGAAATGGAA
>NW_020449586.1:652300-673196 GCF_003343035.1 Apteryx rowi | reverse complement strand
TTTTTTTTTTTTTTAATGCAGGTACTTGGAAGAAATGACACTGCAGGTTTTGAAGGCAGATAGGTCCCATGTACATAGCTTCCCTGAGTCGTTTATTTTTTCTTATTATTATCAATCAGCTACATTTTCACTCAGCCCCAAGAGCAGTCATTTTGCAAAGGCTCTTTGCACCCTTGAAACACCTAAGGTGACACATGAGGCCATCTGTAGAGTCCCACTATTGCAATGTGTCACTGGGCTCGTGTCTAGTCAGCTGTCCAAAGGGAAGGTTTGAATGGGAAGGGCAGGCCAAACAAAGTTAAATGAAAGCACATTTCACATCGACAGGACTGCAGGGAAACAGAGGAACAAGAACCACCAAGCGTGGAGACCGGTCCTAGACTTTCTCATGGAGTGTGACCAGGCGGGAGCATGGGAGGAAGAGGACATGGACAACGCAAGGAGATGGGCTCTCAGAGTTGTGAGGTTGAGAAGCTTTTCACTGGTTTTCATGGAGCCATTTCCTGTCAGAGCAGATCAGGAGCAGGATGCAGTCCTCCTAACTTCGCTTATCCAGAGCACAGACATCTCCAGGAGATATGTATGCCTTGATTCCCTTTGTTCTCTATAGTGGCATGAACGGTGGGCTGTCCCTTAGACAGTGCAGAAAACAAATGCTACATGGGCTTAGCTCAGAGGGAGAGGTCTGTGTTGTAGATGTCCACAGGCAGTCAAACTCTTCATTTAATTAGGCTTCTAGCTCAAGCTGGGGTCCTATGAAGGAGCCTAGAAAACCAGTTTGGATGGGCAATCTAGTTTTCAAGGACTAAAATTAGACATTGAATCCCACCTAAAGGATGGAGGCCATGACTTGATGTGATCATCGCTGGGGCTGGAAATGCAGAGGTGCTGTCTCCATTAAACTGGCAGCAACCAGGCCCACCATGCAGTGCCCATAGGAGACCCTCTGCTCAGGTAGGGTGTCAGGCTGAAGGAAGGTGTGGTTGTCCTTGCTCTTTTTTGGAAAGGGGTTGATTTCTTCATTGTCCTCCCCAAAACTGGTGGCTGGGGTCCAGTTCTGCTTCTCCGGATCCGCTCTCCAGTTCAGTTTGAAGAATTTGCTTCCCCTTTTCTCTCCTGAGTGTGGGGATCTTTTCCATGTTGGGGTTCACAGGTTGCCACGTTTCCTACCAGAGACGGCTGTCCACAATTGGCAAGCAAAAAGCCCCTTTGGAAATTTGTGTATTTTGCTTTGAGGGGGTGTGTGTGTGTGTGTGTTTGTGTGTGAGAATTTGGCTGAAGTTCCCTATCCCAGCTGAAATGCTGATGTTCAAGAGTGCTTGCATAGCAGTGGGGAGAGGAATTCCCTCCTCTGCGAGTATCCTGAAACGAGATTCAGGAAAATGAGAACAGATGGCCTTAAAACGTATGCAATAACAGTCATGCTAATGATCCAATAACTTTCTGCCCCATGCCGATCCCATGTCTTTGCACGACATAAACCTGGTCAAATGGTAAGAAAACCCGGTGTTCGCTAGACTGATAACAAAAGCGAGAGGGGTGAATGAGCTCAGAAGACAAGCAGAGCATGGGGTGAAGTGGCAAGAGCACAACAGGGAGGGACGAGAGCTGTACACTTTCCCTGAACCAGGAGAAAGCCCCGGCGTCCCAGACTGGCTGGGCTTTCATGGAATGTGCTCCTGCCAGGATAATGTGCTGGGTTATATTTGTGCACAATATTTCGAGATATTTGACACCACCAAGCGCTTAATAGTGGGTTAGCGTAATCCTAGGCTCTTTGCGGTCACAGGAGGTGGTGGGGGGAGATGGGGATATAGTGTCACGAGTTACTTTAATCACAGGGAAATAGTCTTTTCCCTGCAAAATAAATGGCCCAGGGGGAATATATACTTGGTTCGCCCCAGAGAGATTTTTTTAATTTAATTGTTTTCAAATTTTATGGAGTAAATGATGCAACTTTAACTGAAACTTAGGCAAGGCATTACAGGTAAAATGAAGATCATCCTTTACAAATGAAAGAAGGGCAAGAAATTTAGTGATCAGAGTAAGAGATTCCTTGGCTGGAAGAGGGCAATGAGTCTGGTGGTTAAAGCAGAATTCTCGGGTTCTAACTTTTTGGTTCTGTCATTGATTCACTGAGTCACTTGGATAAACAACTCATCCTCTCTTAGCCTCACCTGCAATGGCAATGGTTATATTTCATTCATAACCTCCATGGAAACAGAGCTCATGGAAAAGTAACATTTCACCAACATCCCCAAAATAGAATTTTTCAGAGGACAAAAGTTATTTCAGAATTGTTGATTTCCCCTGAAAAATCAGGGGTAAAATACACAGCTTTTTTTTCTTCCTCAAAAAATGTGAAGCACATCTGAAAGAATGACTTTTCCTTCTCCTGCTATCCACAGCTTTGGAATAGTTTTCTGCTGGTGGCAGCTGAAAAAAGACAGAAAATAGTGGTGAAAAAAACTTGATTTTAAAATGAAAGATGACTTCCTCTCACTTGAAAAATAATTTCATCAAATTTAAACCATTCCTCTAAAACCTCTAAAAAAAGGCTTTGTTTTTCTTTAATTTTTTTCAGGGAAAAGGGGGTTTTAATTAGAACCTATTTCCACCAGCTCTGGTTTTGACACCAGTAAGGTTGAGATCATCTGGTGGAAGATGGTATGGAAGTTTTTCCTTCCCTTTTCTCTACTCAGTTTCAGCACTGAATTCCTCAGCTGTGTCAATATCAGACTAGTTCACTCCTTCTTTCCTGTCCCCCAAAACAGCACCCCAGATTGGGGTCCAGGCACTGGAATCCAATAACCCACCTGTATGGTAGTCCCTGGAGGGATTTTGGCCTGTATCAGTCAGCACAGCTCTGGAGTTAACATGGACCAGGGACTGTTAACAATAAAAAATCAGTATGAAGCCTCCCTGTTTTGGAGGCTTAGAGAGTTTATTGATATGGACACAGAATAGCTGGTCCCACTGCCAGGAAAACTTTTTCATTGTGAGCGTGGCTGAGCACTGGAACGGGTTGTCCAGAGAGGTTGTGGAGTCTCCATCCTTGGAGATATTCAAAAGCCGTCTGGACATGGTCCTGGGCAGCCTGCTCTAGGTGACCCTGCTTGAGCAGGGGGTTGGTCTAGATGCTTTCCAGAGGTCCCTTACAACCTTGACTGTTCTGTGATTCTGTAATGGCCCAGGGCATGTTTAATCTTCTACTGTAGATGAAATCTGACCTTAATCACTTTTAATTTGCATCCAAACACTGACGGGCAGAGGGAACCACCAAGCACCTGCCGTCCCCGCAGAGCACGAAGCAGACCTTCATCAGGCTGCAACTTCCTCACAGAGCAGGACAGGGGTGCAAAAACACCAGGTCAGCTTGGCCTTCACAGAAATGAGGGTATGAGTGGAGAAGCTGCAGGATCACGGGTAGACAGACAGCCAGGCAGGCGGAGAGATCCCCCTTCTCCTTTTCTAGCTCTGGCTGAAAGTTTGCAGCAGAGGAGGTGTGTTGTTATGTTAACTTAGCCTGTTTGCCACACTCTAATTACAATCTGCTCTATTGACTCAAGCTAACAAGTTAATTGACTGCTCTTTGTGGCTTTGGTGTACCACAAGACTAACTATCTTCTTAGGTAATGCAAGCGTGGGTGTGATAAAGCAATACAGCCAAGGCTGTGAAAATCATTCCAGGGAATATTTGGCCAGATAAATTTTCACCATCTTTTCTGCCCCTGGATTGTCTGCCAGTTAAGTGTCAATTGCTGCCAAGTCCAGTTTGGAAAGAGTAAACTCTCTCAAAATTTAAATAATAGAAATAAGAGGAAAAGCCATATTGCTCTGCAAGGACAAGCTAGGCTGAACTCAATTCTGTTTGCTGTAGTATTTTAGAATATTACTGTTGCCCTGGATTACGAGTTGGCTGCAGATTTACTTGCTCAAATCTCACCATTCTGCCAGTAGTGCTATTATCACAACGGCACGCTGAAGCCCCAGCTGAGGTCAGACCCCCATTGCCCGGACTGCAAACCAGTTTTTAAAAGGCAGTTTTAGCCTTTTGTGAGTTTATGATCTAATCTGGAAAAAAAGAGAGAGGGCTTGATAACATCCCTGGCGTGTGAGCTACTCTTCTTATACCTGTAGCTTCGAAGGAGGTCACTGTCATCAGTTGGGAAGTGGTGCAGAAGTGGTTTCCCCAGGTGTTCCCAGGAGGCTGAGGAAACAGGAGACTGGCCTCACTGGCACAGATTAAGGTCTGTGTAGCTGGATGCATCTCCCCAAGTTCTGGCATAGTCTAGTCCCTTGGTGAAACCTTGTTTACAGCAACATTAGTGAATTAAATGACCCTGGTCCTGTTCCCTCTGAGGAGAAGGGGCAGAGCCTCACTCATGTCCATACACATAACCTCTTGCCCCACCAATGGGGTGGCTGCAATAATTTGTGGTGGGAACAAACCATGGTTTTGACTGTCTCCTGACCTCTGCCTGGTTTTCCTTGGGCAGTGCCTGTTGGCACAAGCCAAAACCATGCCAGGGAGTGTGTTGACAGTTGACCAGCGTGGACAGTTGTGGGACAGTGCTCAGAACAGGGCCTCTTGGGTGTCATGGTATAAACATGGTCACTTACACTTCTGGCCTCCCCCAAAATCCAGCAGAAGGCATTTCTGCAGTTCGGTTATGGGTAGGACAAAAGGGCTGGGAGTCACTCACGAGTACCATAAGCTAATCCAGTGTTTTATTCCTTCAGCCCCGCTGGCTGCCCCTCCAGCTGGAGCCCAAATCATCAATATTGAGCTGCCTGATTCCTCCTGAAACCAGGCAATGTAATTTATGCCACTGCACACCCCTGCTCCAGCAAGAGGAATAGTTCCCCTTTGCCGCAGAGATTGCCAAGGGCTGGAGTCACCCTGTGGGATTCCCGCTCCCGGTCTGAAGGTCAAGGAGCTGCAGCGCAGCGGGAGCATCGCTTCACGCCCAGAAATGTTCACCTACAGCAGCGCGGGAGCAGAGCATCCCCACGCAGCCACCGAGGAGAGCTCCCAAGCCCGCCCCGGCCGAACGGCACGTTCCCGAGCCTTCCAGGAACACCCACGCGCATGCACGCACTGAGCACATTAACCCACCCGTCCCTCTGCCCTTTGGTGTGAGGCACCGGGCCTGGAATCCGCAGGGTCAGCAGAGACACAGAACAGGCTGTTTACAGGGAAACAATTCAGCCTTGTCTTCAGCCACGTCCAGCTTCGATGCACGGGTCTCCGTGCAACCCCTGGAGATGGTCGGGGGAGAGGGCAGGAGACAGAAATATTTTGTGTTCTTCCAACAGAGCTGGAGCAATTCAACGATGGTCACACATGCCCTCCCCCTCTCCCCCCTCCCCCCCCCCCAAAAAAAATCTCATTTTTAGCTCTGAGAGAGATGAGGCTGAGTTACCAGGAGTAACAGGATAGCCCCACGGAAGGAGGCAGAAGAGAGAGTTTCTCTCCGTGGCTTTCCCACAAACACGCCATCAGTCCCAACCAAATCACCCCATCACTGACTGCCTCAGTTTCCCCTTTGCCAACTATGGAAAACCGTCCTCAAAGTACAGGGCAGGAAGAGATGGGAAGTTTCCTGAGCCTAATGTATTCACTCACAGCACATGAAATGTGCTCCAGGGAGCCAGAACCCAAGGACAGGTATTAGCTCTTCTAGCTGGTATTGGCTCTGATTTTCCTCTTGATGTCACAGGCAGCTAAAACATGCTTTGCCCTTTTCTACAGCCAGGTCCCAGGCAGCAGCCTCAGAAATAACTGTTCCTAAGGCAGCTGTGAGTCCCTGGGCCTGATCAGGGGCTGGAGGTGTTTGCACCTCCAGGCTGCCTATTAGAAGGACAGCAGACAGCGGGGGACAAGCTTGAAGAGCTCCTGTCTGTGCTCTGCCAGATGCAGCCTAAATTCCTGCAGAAAGAATATTGTGTTTGTGGTAGTCATAAAATTTACACACACGCACACACACACTCACTCCCAGAGTGCTTGGCATGCTACAGGTATGTTATTTGTCTCATTGACTGGGTGCACTGAAATGAAGCCATGTGGGCAGGTGAGCACAGCATCCCTTTTCTTAGTGCACACTAGCCAGCTCAACCTATACAGAGGAATCTGAGTGAGGCAAAAGATTCAAATGTTGAAACTTGCAGTTCATATTTGGCTAGAAATCAGGATAAAGCCACTCCTGTGGCTGTAGCATGTCTTGGGGGATCTCTGATAGTGCTGATGTGTACTGCAATGATGGGTAATGAGAGATAGTAGTCCTTACCTCGCAGCTGCCCCGTACCTGTTGCACATGGGGGAAGTCAAGGCATAGAGCTGGCAAAGCATCATACCTCATTCAATAACAGGGATTGGTATAGAAAACAGTCCTGTTTTTCATCCCGGTCCCATGACTCTTAACCTTGCCTTCCTGTGCAGCAGTGACAAAGCACCTCCCATCTACCATTGCCTAGGGAGACAGCACAGGCCAGAAGTCTGCAGCTGCTTCAGCCAGAAACCTGGCTTCCAGTCTTGTCCCATCACCATCAAGCTGCAGAAAAGTCCTGGACAGTCCACACAGAAGCCCTGTGGGCACACGGTCTGTGTCCTGAGTCCAACCATGATGTTTGGACCAAGGAGTCTCCACTGATCCTGCTGCTCTGTAGCTGGGGTCCCGCTGCACCTGCTTACACCCTTGGGGCAGCATGCGCATGGGGTGGGCCACCAATCCCATACAGAACAAGGCGATTAGTTGGAAACTACCACTTGCACTAGTTATTGTCTGATGTGACGAAACTTCATCCTCCCCTTCCCGCTCACCCCTTTCCCTCGGGGTCTCTCCAAGTCCTGATCCAACTCCTCTCCCTGTGGGCTCATTGTGCATTTGCCTGTTCCCCCTTTAAACCCAAAGAGCGTCTTTTCTTGGCAGGGACTTAAGGCTGGAATTATTTAAGTTAATAGAGCAGTTAAATAAGACAACGCTGGCTGCACTATCCGCAGGAAAGGTACTTTATACTGCCCTGGAGACAGAGAATACATTAGTGGCTTTTAGACCCTTAGAGTCTTTCCTTGTCTGTGGCTAAGCAAATCACTGCAAGCCTAGCATCCCTGGGTTTATCTGTCGCAAACCCTCTGCCAGGGGTAGATGCTGCTATTAGGGACTTTGGTCTCTCCAGCCAACAGCAATGAATGCACATTACAGCAACAAAGGCCAGCAGGAATGTTAGAAATTAGCCCGAGCAGAGCCCATTGCAAAACCACGTGACCTCTGGAAAGTCGCATTACCCTGTGTCTCTGTCAGTCCCACATGGAAAATTGGGGAAAGCAGGAACTATGCTAAGATAAAACAGATGCTGCCTCCGATCCGGCTGCTCTCAGGGGGAGAGGCCTGGTGTCTAGGCTGTTGTACCATGGCATCGGGATGTCGTTGGAAAAAACAAGCGTATAGGAGTAGTTGGGTTTCAGTGTGGCAGGCAGGCTTGTGCAGGCCAAAGGAATTAGGGGTGAGGATGGACCCTCGTGTCCCTGCTATCTGCAGTGCGTGCCATGGTGCAGGAGAGGTCACAGCAATGGAGCTGCTCTGTCCCTAGAAAGGTCCCTTCGAGATTCACCCCTACTCCTTGCTCCCAGTTCTCTAATCCTTCCTCCCACCCCTCAGCCCCATCAACACCATGACTGGCCCCATCCCTGCCCTTCACAGGGTAACACCACCTCTCTGAGCTGCGTAACCTTAGGAAGCGCAGGGATTTTGTACTTTTTCAGGCTCCCGGCATGTGGATCTCCACCTCCTTCTAGCAGCCAGTTCACACACAGAAATGCCAGCATCTCTCCAGCATCTCTCCAGCTCATCACCCAGGTGCTTGGTGCAGCCCTTCCCACTGTGAGGCATTCTGTCCACCCCAGAGCACCCATAGCTCCTCAAAGTGCCTTATGTCCCATCGAGAATGAGGGGTTTGCTTTTGGCTATAATACTGATATGAACACACGTATATGTGGGGGCACGTATTTTACCAGCCACCCTGGCCCCGTGGCCTCACCTTCCTTTCACAAGCAGTATGACTTACACGGTGTCTTTTCTGGCTTCTCCGCTGTGACCTTGAAGAGAAGAGAACTTATGAGGAAATTCCTTTGGTCTTTTCCTAAGCCCTCCCATCTATATTTATGTAATTTCCTGTTTCTTTCCTGTATTGAGAAGGTAATCACAAGCTGTCTCAGAGAGAGCCTCTGCAGCATTTCCCAAAGCTATCTGGGTTCCGGGCTGGTCTCACGTTGTTGGAAACATTTTTTTGCTGCTTTGCTACAGCTTCTTTCCAGCACTCTCATATTTCGACCTCAGCCAAGAGGAGCAGAGTTGTCTTCTTGGACTAAGGAGATCTGGTGCCTCTGCCCAGAAGCTGGTTTGATGGTGACTCAGATGCCAGAAGAGACCAGTTTCTGGGCTAGAGGTGATCAAATCCTCAATCTACCAAAGATGAATGAGTGGACTTTTCCTGAGTCCAGCCTGTATATCTAAAGACTTTAACCTGAATTTGTCAGGACTCATAAGGGTTTGTCCTCTCCCTTTTGCTCCAACCCATGAGGAATAAAGGAATTTAAAAAGTAAGAACCTCTTTCCCTTAGTCTTCCCATCCAACAATAAAGACTCTTCCCTAGGTTCAAATCCTTTGGTAAAGCATGACACAAACACACTGTCTGCAGCTGTGGATTCCTCCATTCATGTCCTATCTCCCTCTCCAAGGAGTCTATTCAGATGCTGATCCTCCTGGACACAAATGTGCCTCTTCTTCAATCTGCGTGTCCCAGCAGCTCTCGGCAGCCACCTTTAGATATGTTCTGCAAAGGCTGTGGGCGGTTAGAGCCACCATGCAGAAGCTTGGACGTTTATTGTGAGCAGTGGCAGACTGTGTTGCACCTGGTATGGCGACCAAGACAGTGGCTGTCAGGAGCTACTAGATGAACCATGGTTCTTCAGAGCACAGAAGAGAGATGACTGAGAGGAAACAGGGAAGAGGTCTGTCAAATCTTGGGAGACACACGGAGGGCACATAGGAGTCATGAATCTGCTTTCCCTCTCAAAATGAGAACTGCAGGGCATTGAATGAAATGAGAACTCTGCACATTCAAAGCACATGAAAAGCAGTGCTTCACAGAGTGTGCAGTTAACTTGTGGCATTTCTCACAGCGGGACACTGTGGAGGTAAAGGATCTGCAAGGGCTCAAAACCTGACTGTACAAGTTCATAGGCGGAAAACCCTTCAAGGTCTGCTAAATGCAAAGGCTTCTTGCTCAGGAACTGCACATCCCAGATGGATGGAAAAGTATCCTGAGAACTACCATGATGTGCTTGCCCTGCTAAGGACAGCGTTATCCTTTCAGCAACATCCTGACTGACCTCCACCTACTCACCCTCTTGGTTATCTTAGTCATGAGGGTGAAGAGGGAGCCGTGCAAGCAAGCCCCCAGGGTGAAGGACACCCTGCAGCAGCACAGCCCAGGAGCAATGGGAAGTCATGCACAAAGTCATACACAAAGCAACCCTGACCTCTCCTGAAGCCTCTGCATGCTACCGTACTACAAATTCACCATTAAATACCAGGAGTCTAATAAAGAGTTATTTAAATTAAGCAATTCCTTTCCTTCTCTTTTCTTCTCTTCTCATCATCTCAGCTATGACAGGAGGAATAAATGGAGCCTCCCACTGCGTTCAACTTCTGTAGCACTGGGTTTGCCAGGTCTTTGATCAAACCCTCTTGGCTACAATATCTGTACTGAAAAAGGTGGACCTCCATTGGAGCACTGGTCAGGGCCAGGCCTGCCTAGTTTTCAAGACCATGTGCAGTCAAACCAGTACAGGCAAGTCAAAAAGAACCGATAAAAAAATAAACTCCAAAAAATAAAAAAAAGATCAATACTTTGATAAAAATGCATGGTCTCAGTGCCAAATGTATATGGCACAATTTAGCCTAATATGATTTCAGATTTATAAGGTGTTGAAGGACTCCTGATTCCCATCACACTACTAATTCATAAAACACACCAAGATGGCAAAGGAAGAAGGCAGCACATTCATATTCCTGCAGGCCATATGGCTTTGGAACAAAAGGGCCATGGGAAGAGCAGAAAGTTTTGTTCTGGAAGGGACTGGAGCATCTGAGGTGTGGTTTGCCTTCAAAGAAAAAGAAGAAAAACATGCACTGCTTTGATTAAAGTGCTTCAAATCACCCATTTTGCTCTGATTTCTGTTTTTTTGTAGATTGTGTATTTTAAATGTAGATACAGATATTAAATGTCACCAAAAATTCTTAAACTAAAACTAAAATTTAAAAAAAATACATTTTGAAGTGAGCAATTGGAATATTTTGTTCAGAAGACATCGACAAGGGATGTTTCAGCATGGCCTGATCTTTTCTCAAAGTCTTTTTCCAAAATGAAGTAGCTGTAAACGTGTCTCTGCGTGCAAAGTACTCCAGTTTCAGCAGAGTACACCTCTTGATGGAGTCTCCTTCTCTTGCAACCCTTTCTCCAACCCTTTAAAAAGAAAGAAGGTGCTTACACTCTGCATTCATTGTTTTTAGTCAACAGTTTCTCCCTGGCCAGTGTGTTGTGAGCTTGGTAAGGCTCTACGCCACAGTAAGAGGAAACATTTTGGGTCTCAGCAATGAGTTTTGCACAGAAGGAAGGCAGCACTTTCTCACCCCGCACCTGTAGTGCTCCTTGGCGCTACGTTCCTGGAGACATCCCTGGGGGCAGCGCCTCCAGAGAACAAGACCAGGGCATCCCCCAGCTGGCTGCTCGGTGCTGGGAGGTTATAACCAAGGAGGAATCGCTCGTGTTTGCCTTAGGCTCATACCCTCTCTTTTGTTTTGTCTTTTTCTTTCTTCTCTCTTCTTCTCTCTTCTTTGTCTTTTTTCTTCTTTGTTTTGTTTTCTCTTTTCTTCCTCCTTCCTCTTTCTTCTCCTCTCCTCTCTTTCCCCATTCTCCTTTGCGACCAACTCATGCCGCCTCTGGAGGTGAGCAGATCTTCAGCACAGCAGACCTTTATAAGAGATTTAACAACTGTGGTGAATATTCCTGAAAGCAAAGAATCTGTTTTCTTGGTCCTAATGAAGATGACTGATGAGACCTAGCTGAGCAATTGGTGTTTTCCACATGTCAGCTAACATCCATATCCTATTTTACTACTGAACGATATTCCCAACGCCTGTGCCCTAGCTGGTCTCCTCTCTTGTCACCATTCCAACCTTTACTTTCATGCATTCCCCACTTGCTTTTAAAGATCACTTCAGGTCAGCCTGGCAACTTCTGTTCAGATTTTGGAGTAACTGGGTCTGTGCTATTCTCCACGCAGGGAAACTACAACCACCTTCACAGTGTCTCAGGGTCTGGCGCGAAGTCGCTCCAATGTTGGAGTAAACCTTGGCCTCACAATGAAAAGTTAATTTGTCTTTTGCCAACCAGTTTTGATGTTGATGTTTAGCTTCATGCCTCTCTCGGACCAGCCAGGGAGACCCTGCTTTGTTGAGCCACAAGCAGCATTGCAGCAGTTTTGTTTTCACGGGAGATTGCAGCTGTCTCGTACTCTTTCATGAAAGCACCTAATGCGGGATCTGGCTGCATTGCTTGTGACAGGATGGGACTCCCAAGATACCTATGGTCTGATTCAGAAAAGCAGTTAAACACACATCTAGCTACACCATGAGTCAGGAAAGGACATGTGTGTCCCAGTGGTTTATGTGGGAATTAAGCATGTGCTTAAGTGCTTTTCTGGCACATGATAAGGTTATGAATGAGATGATATGACGCGGTCCCCAGCACAAGCCAAGACACTCCTTCCATATTGGACACAAATTTCTGAACTTTGGTTACCTCAACTTAGTACCTTAAATTACCATATTTAACTTCTAAATAAATGTGATATAGTTGTTTAAGGATGACGTATGCGGGCAGATCTTTCTCACTCCATTGTGGCAGTGGGTGAGGAGGGGGAATCACCTCTGAAAATTAGACTGCATCTATTTTGGGGACAGAATACAGTCATATAAGTTCTTTGGTTTTTTGGTGTGTTATACAACAAAGCCTTTGATTTTGACTACCAGTCTGAATCTCCCTAGAGGCACCAGGAAACACTGTCATGTGAAGGAGAATGGAAGATATCTAGGTTTTTTATTTTTATTTTTTGCCACTTGGAGTCTTATTATTTGTAACTAATACGTAAGTTGGACTGAGCCAGTGCACAGGCAGTGGGTTCCCATTGGAGCCCATAGGAAAACATATTTTGCAGCTCTGATGATCTGGGATCCTATTTTGCATTGAATCTAGTCTTTTGTTTTGATTTCTCTTTCTGCTCAAGAAACTGTGCTAGGTTTTGCAACCAAAGAACTAGGCCTGTGGAAAGATGGCCAAAATATACGTGCAAAAACCAGCATGGGAGAAATCATACTGATGGGAGAAGCACATTCAAGGCTGTGGCTGTCTCTCATAGCATGAAGCACCTTCACAAGGGGTACTACTTGTGCAGCAGGAGTGGTAGAAACCTATTTGCTTAGATGAGGCCTTAGGCTGAGATTTTTCCCTTAAAACTGTGCAGTCTCCTTTATGAAGTTCCATCTGCCTATACATTAAAAGAAAAATGTCTCTGCTGGGGAATTCTGGGCTTTTTTTATTCTTCTTCCTTCTGCAGAAGCACAGTGAGACATGACAAGGCTTTAGCCATTTGCAAGCAGTTCAGTTTTGGCTGCAAGCGTGATGGGCAATTTTAAAACAGTTAGAGAACGATGTAGATTTGATAGGAACTGAAATAGTAGACGAATGCCGACATACAAAGATGGAGGAATAGATACACAGACATTAGAAAAATAAGCACAGAGAGACAGATAGAGTAGGTATGTACAAGGTATTTGGATAGGCGAGTATAAAGGTGAGAGAGGAACGAAGAGTGGTTGTGCTGAGTTGGAGCACCTAGCTCAGTACCCTATGTCCACCAACGGCCAAGAGCAGATGACGGGAAGGCCCAGTAAGTCTCATGTCTTATTATTTATTATTGGGGTGACATTCTCACAGAAAGTCCTGTTGGGGGTTGGAGGACGCAGCATTCATTGCATTTTTCTGTTCTGCGTGCCCAGATGTTGAGCAGAACTCTCCTGGTAATGCTGGCCAGCTTCCACTTTTTACCTTCCCAGTGAATTATGGCCCTACAATTTTTGCTCTTTAAAGGCTGAAACCTCAGAGTTCATGGGGAGTTTAGTGTCTCCACACAGCAAAACTCCATGGCAAATGCATTTGGCTTCAGCTGCGCTTATCACAGGAGGCAGGCTCAGCGCTGAGCCCAGTCAAGCTAGCTTATCAGGACAGGCAGAGAGCACTTTCTTTTGCAAAGAAGAAAGCAGAATAACACCCAACACCAGGGCCACACTTGGCTTTTTTTTTTTTTTCTTTTTCTTTTGGAATCATCATAAACCCCTGGCAGATCCCTCAGCTCCATGCAGCACAATCAGAGCTAACCAGAAAAAAAAATAGCTCAGTCAATGGGGAAATGTTCCTCAAAGATTTACAAGGTTTCCTGTGGTTTTTGAATGCAGCAATTACATTTTATTCCATGCAGTTTGCACTTTGCTCTCAAGGTGGAAAAGCCACAGGTTTGGGGTGTGTGTATGTGCATGTGTGCATTTGTTCAGGAAAGGAAAGTGCAGAACAGGTCAGCCATGAGATGATCCTGCTCACGTCTCTCAAGAGACACTTGGACTGCATGGAAATGGGAGTGGGGGGGCGGGGGTAGGTGTCAAATGTTTCTGAGCTCTCTTTAATCTCAGCGACTCTTCTTCTAGTGTTTTTTGTTGGGTTCCCCCTCTCCTCCAAATTGGTGAAAGGAAGAACTCCTTGGTGGCATAGCAGGACAGCAACCATCAGACAGTGCTGTCCCCTCCTAGTGAAGCCAAAGTGAGATCTCTCTAAGACAAGCCACGTGGCTTTGCAGAGGTGGAATTAGCACATCCCGGTAAGCCTGTGGCATCCCAAGTTTCTGAGTGCAGATGCCCACTGTTAGAAAACCATTCTCAGATCTCGAAGATATTCAGGTACCTGGTTCTCCAGTTGCCTTCATGGACAATTGAGAATGCAAATACCTCTGTGCCCATGGGGACAACTGCTGATAGAAGCATGGTGCTGCTTCCCAGCAGGACAACTGCTGATCCAGGGTCAAACCCTTAGAAGTCTGGGCCAGGATATCATGTCTTGGATATCTTTGATGAGTAGAACAGGAATTAGAAATAAAACCACCAAAGCTGGCTCAAGGCGCGGGCAAAGAGGCAGCAAAATGACCATGTTTCTGCATGGTCTTCCCGCAGAAGAGCACTGAAAAGCCATTATTCATTTTCCTGTAGAGCACTTGACTCCTATCTGAGAAGAGGAGCAAGACAGACAAGCAGTGCATGAGCCCAAGGAAGCAGAAAGAGGACACAAACTGAGCAAACAAGGCAGGAGTGTTGAGCAAAAGCCACTAAAACTAGCAGCTACCATTGCTTGAAACAAAACCATCCCAGAGAATTAGAAACATCTTCTTCAAATTAAACAGAAGAAAGTATTTTAAATGTGAGCACACATATGTGTGTGTCAGTATGGATCAGTATTATTTTACCGTAATGGATTCAGACCCACTGTGCTGGGAGTGGTACACAAGCAGAGCAAAATGAAAACCCCTGACCAAGAGTTGCCTTTCCTTGCCCACCTTTTCCCTCCTCCTTGTGCATTAGCCTAATTTAAGGAAGAGGTGCTGTGTTTCTTTCTGCGGCACTGAAGTTCAAAGGCAGCAAAAGCCTGACATGCATTGTTGGAAGGAAATTCCTCAAAAAGTTTGATTCTCAAAATTTCATTGGCACCAAAAAAATTGGCTTTTTTGGAAGCAAATCCAGAACAAGCTGTGAGAAAGAATTTCACTAAAAAACTGCTTTCTGTCTGTTCTTTCTCAGCTCTGATGGATCCTGGTGGAAAACATTTGCATGATTACAAAACTCAAACAACCTGAGCAGTGCAGCAAAGTCATGAGAATGTTTTAACAAACAGAATTTTAGATTTTTGGGGGGGAGTTATAACTTTAGGATTTATGTTTTAAGAAATTTCCCTCAGCCTGTGGAGCTAGAAACTTTTTTTTCTAAAAGTTAAACTTGAGATTCAAACATGATTGCATCATTCCACAAACTGTGATCATAAAGCCCCCTATCCGAAAAATGAAATATTGTGAGATAGTTCAAATTTGACTTTGTGTTGATTTTCCTCAGTTCTTCCACTGGCAAGTCAGGTCTTAGTTTAGTTTTAGTTCACATTTTAATTCAAATTATATTCACCAATGGACAGCATGCTTTTGAATTGAAAATGGAGCCATGAACAAAGTGTGCCTGATTGTTCACTCTCCTGCATTGGTGGAAATCAAAACTAACTTCATTTGAGCAACAGATAGTAAAGCTGATGTATGGGCAGGAATTAAATGTTGCAGTTGCTTAACTCCTCTAGACAAAGGTCAGGTCAAAGCTGGAGACATGGCCTTCAGATGCACTTACCTCAGTCAGATGTTGTACATGACGTTCAGGAGCTGGGACCGGCAGAGACATCCCTCCAAGAAAGAGCGTGCGACTGAGAGTCAGACTATGTGGGAAGGGCTGTTTTTGCTGAAGTTAGGTATACAAGAGATATATAATGGCCCATGTCCGGTCTCACTCAACCATCCCAGCTCCCTCTGCAGCCAGCACAGAGAGAAGCACTTGCAGAAAGCCGAGCATCCCATTCCATGCCTCACCAAAGGTAGGTGAGATGGCCCACCACCCAGGGCACAGGGTCCCTCATTGGCTGTAGAGGAGTCTAGAGCATACCTGCAGGCTGTGTTTGGAGAGCTGAAGGGAGGTGAGATGAATCCTTCCAAAGCTGTTCTTCTGACCCCTGCCACCAACTCCCAGGATTTCCTCGCTCAAATTGTGTGGGCCAAACCTCATCAACCGTGTCTGTGGGAAATAGGAGCTACATTAACTGCCTCCACAGCTGTGGGTGTTTCATCTCTCCAGGCACCCATCTCTCTGAGAGAAGTCATGACAGGTGGCTCACTTCAGCCATAAAAATGGCACAGCTCATGTCTCCTTGTGCCTCAGTTTCCCTTCCCTTTTAGATAGAAGCTTCCTCATACCTTTTCCCCTGCACCTCTACAAGACAAGAGACTCTGCTCCAACAAAACGTGTTCAGGTGGGCTTAACTTAAAATGTTCACCCATTTCTCTTTGAAGTCAGCAGGAATTAAGTAGCCACCGAGGCACTTCTCTGAACCAGGGACTCATTCATTCATGCTGAAAAAGGCCTCTGAGAACCCTGGCTGATGCATGCCCTCAAAGTCTGCGGCACCATTATTCTTCACACGTGCAAAGTGATTGATGGTGGCCGCAGTGATAGCGAGCAGTTAAAATCAGCCAGCCCCGGCCACAAGGTCATGGAGCAAAAAAGTTGGACCATGGACACCTTATGGTTTGTCAATAACGACTCCTTCCTCTTGAGCTGCAGCATCCCAGCGGGCTGTAGAGGACGACGTGGGGAAGGTCTCTGAAGGAGGTGAAGCTAATTAATTTCCATTTCCTCAGAAGACACTGCTGCTGGTGTTTCAAAACTCCCCCTGTTCTTTACTTACCCTTTTGGATCTCAAGGGATGCCCCATGACAAATTGGAGTTCTCTGGTGAACCGATTGCTTTTTTTTTTCCTGCTTTTTTTTGGTGCTAAAGATGAAAGATTTAAAATGCAATAATGTTTTGTCTAAATTCTTGTGGAAATAGCTTATGACCTTTCATAGAGAAATGTGGTTTCAGCTTTCCGGTAAGAGAGCTCCCAGCTAATGATTTAGCTCTATTTTCTAATAAATAGTTGGCAAGAGACAACCACTCTTATACCCTTTGTCATTAGGGACCTATTATTTATGACTCAGAAATGAATCATTAGGCTTGGCAAACAGCAATTTCTTTGTGGCCAATGTATTTTTCCACTCGGTAGCAGAGTATGCTTGTAAATTCTTCCTAAAAATTACCATTAAAGTATCTCCAAACAGACTCTCCCCCACACTACTATAAATTTCTCTCCACTTTGGTGACTATTGGTGGTCTTCCCACCTCAGGAAAAAGGGTTTCTTTTTTGTTCTTAATGCCTTTCACATTTCCTTCCAGCTAATTACACTTTTATTTAATAAGGTAAATGCATTTTGTTTTCCTTACAGTCTCCTTTTTACAGGATGAACTATTTCCTTCTAATGGAGCCTTCCTGTCTTCCGTATTCTGGCTAACTCAAGGCCTCTTAGCAATTAGAGATGGAAAAGACCTTTGCACTTGCACTTACAAGGTGACGTCAGGTTGCCAAGGGCTTCAAAAAGTCATTTTCATGGCAAGACATGATGACAAAAGTTGGACATGAGCCATTTGAGGGGCAGATTTCCCAAAATTTCAAAGGAACGTAGGAAAAGCAGCAACCCAGCAACTCATTCTCTTTCACACGCTTACTCTTAAATTATTATTCGCTTAGTTGAGTGACTTTTGCAATCTACTTCTTGTACCTTGAGTACATCTTGAGGGATGTACAATTGTCCAGCTGATCAGCACATGGGAATTAGAAAAAGCTTTGAGGAACACAGTTCAGGTTTGGTTTTGGATGCATACTTCACCAGTACTCAATCATGTCCAAATCCAGGAAACTGCTTCTTAATGAAGAATCAGCCTCACTTTGGGGATTTGATCCCAATACCAACTTTTCCCAGTTTTGTGAAAGTGTAAGTCATAGGTAGGGTGCTGTTTTTTAAAGCAAGGAAGAACTGCTAGGAATATTTTATGGAGTCTGGGAAAGCTGCACTCCATTTTTTCACTGGTGCTACTTCTGGGCTTTCTTTTTGATTTTATTTTATTTAACCTTCTTGGGACCAGAATGTGTCAGGATCCTGTGCTCTTGTGAGATTTCTGAGCAGAAAGCAGAAGGTAAGAAGTGCTGAGAAAATTCAGGGAAAAAAGAACAACTATAGGCTCGTGAACAATGCAGCCCTATGCTGACAAGCCAAAAAGATGGAACAAACCTGGGATCAGTGTACAAGTTCATGTATAGATTCATAGATCTTAAGACAGAAGGGACTATTAGATTGTCTCACCTGACCTCCGGTATAACCCAGATCACAGGATGTCTCCCAGTTACTCTACTACACAGGCTGGAAACTTATGGTTAGTTGAAAATTTGAGATTTTTCAGAGATGGAGAATCTACCCCTGCCCTGGAGAGTTGCCTTAATCACACTATCTCTCTGCAGCAAGTACTTTTTGGCTCACTGTAGTGGTTCAGAGACTTCTGGGTATCTTCACTGATATGATATAAGAAGGAATTTATTAAAGAGAGCATCAATGACTGCTGGCAAACAGTAAGTGATCAGTCTAGACCTGGCCCCAATAGCATCAGAGAATAATTTTCTTTTCCCAGCCAAAACAGCAATACTTACTTAAAATTTATGTTTAGGTCAGAAGGTCACTTCTTATTCATCTTCTTTCATGGAAAGCCTACAGGTGAAATGTATACATTGTAATAGAAAAAAATATATTTTAATAGATGTTTGCATATTTGTTTTTTTTTTTCCTTTTGGAAATGCAGCAGCATTTTATTTTAAAGAAGGTTCATGTGAATCTTTTAATGGGTCAGCTGAGAAAAGAGAGAAGTAAGGTGGGAACCACTGAAACCTTTGGGGAACAGAAGGAGCAAAGGACTTGGGTGAGCCCAACAGACTTAGGGCGTAGCAGAGAAAAAGGTACAACGCAATATCAAAAAAAAAAACCTCTACAAATTTAGAATAATAAGAAAATGGGTTCTGAGAAATGGAGTCCTGAACATACAATTATCTTAGATGTTTCATGGATATGCTGGAAATAGCCAACTATAGTTAAACAACCTTAACATAAGGCTAGGGAAAGGAGAAGTGGCTGAAGATTCCCATCAAAACAGCTTTGAGCTGATTATAGAAAAAAATTAGTTTCTTTCCAAAGTCTGGAGTTTTAATTTAAAAGAAATACCACAAAATTTGGAAACTACCAAATTTTTAAATGATGAAAAATAAATCTTTCAGTAAAAATATGGACAAAAATAACTTATTTTGGGCTGGGATGAGTCATTTTCTGAGCATTTGTAATATAGGGAAGATCACTGTGTTCCTTGTTGGATCAGACCAAAGATCCACATGCTCAACAGAGGGGTCAGGAACAGATACTTTAGAGACAGATATGAGAACCCCACAGAACATTAGGTGACCTTTTTACAGGGAACATTCCCATTTAGCACTCTCTCTCCCCCTTTTAGTCTGATGTTGATTTGTGCTCCAAAGCGAAAAGGTTTCCTCTTTCATCCAAACTTTTTAAAATTTCTTTTGGTACTCTAACGCTCAATAGTTTCGCTCTCCGTATAAACAACCAATCCTCTGTTGATTCTTGCTGCGCTCTTCAACTTAATATTTCTTGTCACAAGGAGTTCTGCACTTCTAAGGAGAAATGTTATCATTTTTACTGTGATAGTGCCATTGAGTAGCCTTCAAGAATGGGGAAGGTTTCCCTAGGTTGAGAACACAATCTCTAAGCTGAGAACRATACATTTGTGAACCTGGTCAACTCCTTCAGATGAGAATGCATCTAGAAAAACTGAGTTTTATTATTATAAAATAAGAAGCACCCCTCTGGCAAACTTGCATATAACATGAAGTGAACCCATACTGAACCTTATTTGAGGTTTGAAAAAGTTTGAATAACCTTTTTCTGCTCAATATTTTCATTGTACCTCAACGCTTTCCAGTTCAGGCCAACATTGTGAACAGATGTGCCAAAATTCTGGGAAAAAAAAAAGAAGAAAAGAAATGCAACAAAAAACCCCACCCACAAAAGAACCTTCTCTTCTCCTGGGCATTCCTGGACCAGCTGGAAGCTGAAAATACTGGCAATATTACAAGAAATGCAAATACACAGACCCAGGAGGTTAAATAAACAATATCCAGGTTCTTTTGTGTTTGTTTGTTTGCCAAAGCCCAGAAATGGATACAATGGAAGTGTTCATCTTCCCATTTTTCTCGATGTTTACCTAGCTCGAATCCCTCTAAATTGCCCTTGTTCCTGGAAATATGCAATTTTACTCCAGGTTTAACAAGAACAAGCATGGATCTGGCTTGTAAGAAAAGACCCATCTCATGGCCTGTGGTCACTGAGCGGGTGGGCATCTTGTCTAAGCCAGTTGTCTGCACCCATCAGTGAGAACGGGTCATTTCCAGAGGGTGATACTTCTAATACACAAGACCCCTGGACAGACGGATTGAGTTCTGTCTCCGCCATCTGTAAATGAATTGGTAATTGCTCTGGAGGGCAGTTCCCTTGACAGAGACATCGTTGGTTCGGTTGGCAACTGTGACCTCTAGAGCAGAAAGCCTGGCTCCAAGACCGCATGAGGATCAAGCTCAAGTCCTTCCTAGATCAGGCACAAAGGATGTGAAACACACACTGCCTAGCATGTAGTGTGCTTCTTTGGTACACCCACAATTTATTCAAGAGCATCCAAGGCCCAAAGCAGACGGAATCACAGAATGTTTTGAGAAGGGTTGAGGTTGGAAGGGACCTCTGGAGATCGTCTAAGTCCAACCCCCAGGGTCACCTAGAGCACCTTGCACAGGATCACGTCCAGGTGGGTTTTGAATATCTCCAGAGAAGGAGACTCCACAACCTCCCTGGGCAACCTGTTCCAGTGCTCTATCACCCTCACAGTGAAGAAGTTTCTCCTCATGTTCAGATGGAACTTCCCGTGTTTCCGTTTGTGCCCATTGCCTCACATCCTGTCGCTGGGCACCACTGAAAAGAGTCTGGTCCCATCCTCT